>NW_027176894.1:52290-118176 GCF_023349555.1 Cebidichthys violaceus | reverse complement strand
TGGGATGCATAACGGTAAACAATACGATGATGTATGAGAGGCTGGAAGTGTGAGCGAAGGTAATGACACCGGATGGGCTGCGCAGCTGCCCCCGTCGAGCCGGATGCTTGCCGCGGCGTGCGCCTGTGCTGCCGTCTTATCGGAGCGCGTGCTGCTTCGGCTCGGTGCGTGATTAAGATGATACTTTTTTTTTTTTAATGCATCGGTGGGGGGTTATTAGTGGAGGCTTCAGTGGCCCGGGAGCAGCCTCTAGTGTGCTTTCCACCGTTGACTAACCTGATGTATTTCAGCCTCCAAACGCTCAGATCCAGCATTCGCTGTCCTCCGTCGTAACACTTGAGAGCGGCGTACTGGCCCGTAGTTTAACCTGTGGAAGAGTACTTACGGCGGTGTTGTGCAAACCATACGAGCGAAGTTTCATTAGGCCCCATCAGAGTATATCGTGCACTTATGATACTTTTCAATAGGTTAACTCGCAGGTTAATGCGCTGGAATACAGCTGTTGTAAAGTTAAGTGTTACCATGACCTTATCTCCGGTCTGTCCTGTCCTCCCCGATGGATTTGTTGTGCTCAAATGAAGCTTTACTTTACTTCCTTCCCTCCTTCCCTTCATCGATTTCTTCTCAGAGATGTATTTTGGGACATTGCACGGACAATATACAGAATGAGTGGGAGTGAATGGGTGAATTATATAAGAACGGGTAAAGATGTACGGAGGCTGAGTGTGGCCCTTCAGCTCCATCACCAAGGCTACAGCAAACTGCTCTATATTATTATTCCACTGTCATCTTTAATTATTCACTAAATAGCCCCATTAATATGATTTGTGAACAAATATTTCATGTCCAGGTAGTTCCCCTCTCTGAACGGGCCGGGTCACAGTAGTGAAGAGCAGCTTTCGTTGTTTTTTTTCTTCATTTTCGTGTAGATGTTAGCGTTTTTTTACCCGGTGTGCTGATTCACAGGACAGTCAGCATTTACAGCAGGTTGAAGTAAGGTGAATGCAGAATGAGCTGCGGGAGATGAGCGTCTCGTTCTCTTTCAACATGGTCCAGACGAGACGCGGCATTTTACCCTGCATTTAGTCAGCTATGCACAAAAACACAGGAAGGGAGAGAAAACAAAACGTAATCTGAATAAATGATGACACAACCGTTAGTACGAGGTTACAAAATAAACTTAAAGCCGGGGCGACTTTATATCAAGCATGAAAAGGGGGGGGGGGGGGGGGGGCTGGGATTTGAATAATTCAAACGAGGTTATGGAATGTAAGTGTAGTGTTAAATCAGTAAACAGCCTTTAATGACTTTATGTAACTCATTACACACTGAAATATAGTAAATTCAACTGACGCTCAAACAATAATTCAATGGAACCTAGATGTCTAAAACTCACTTTTTAAGCCAAAGTTATTGCTTAATCGTCAAATCCCAATAAGAACCCAATGTGGTATACACAGTGTGTGTGTGTGTGTGTGTGTGTGTGTGTGTGTGTGTGTGTGTGTATTTGTGTGTGTATTTGTGTGTGTGTGTATTTGTGTGTGTGTGTGTGTGTGTTATTGATCAATTGTCACTCAGTTGTCACAGGTGGATGGAGCCCGTCTGCCACTGTGTCCCATCCTAACGCATGGTTACCTGTTTTGTCTCACCCCCTTACAGCTCTGGACACCGCCCCCCCTCACTTGCTACCCCCTCCCCTAAAAGGACTATCTCTCTACCTCCTCACCCCTTTCCGTCTCTCTCTCTCTCTCTCTCTCTCTCTCTCTCTCTCTGCATGTCCTCCTCCTCCTAAATGTGTTTTTCTTTCTGTCCTCTTCACACAGCTCCACCTGCTAACTCCATCTCTCATCCTCTCATCTCTAACGCACCCATCTCACCCCTCCTTCCCTCCGTCCTTCTCTCTACCCCCCCACGCTCCTTTCCTCCTGAAGTGACTCTCCTTCCCTGTTCTCCCCCCCGACCCCCTCTCCCACCTCCCCCCACAGGGCCCCGTGCCTCCCGCCGACTCCTCCAAGGTGAAGGCGGCCGCCTCGGAAAAGAAGAAGCAGGAGTCACGCAAGGATAAGAAATAGGATTCGGGGTTGGGCTGGGGCGGGCTCGTCAGCCGGCTGCTTCAGCCCGTCCACCTGGCGGTGTTCAAGGCCCAGCCCAAGCAGCAGCAGCAGCAGCAGAGAACCGTAGCCAGAAAGACAGAGAGGGAGGTGGGAGGAGAAGGGGAGGAGGGCCGAGTGCTGATGACCATCGAGCTGCAGCTGACCCGCAAAAATGGGGAGGAGAGGCCCGGCGGCGAGGGAGGGATAGGAAGGTCCAAACCGCCTGGCTTCCTCTCCCGCCTCGCCAACCGGCTCACATTCAAAGCATAAAACAACTGGGAGAGGAGAGGGGGAGGGGAGGGGGGGCGTCGAGGGGTGAGAGAGAGCGGGGGAAAAGTCCACAAACCCACTACGCACCCACCGCACCGGCAACCTGAGTCCCCGAATAAATGAGTCAAATCATATCTGCTCTTGCCACAGGCTGATGACTGCAGACGCAGCTCTGTGGGCCGAGATCTGAGATGTCGTGATAATCTCCTACACCAGCCGGCACCCCGAGTACTTTTGTCAGGTCATAAGATATGCCATTTGAAGCGAGACCCTGAAGACGGCTGGGTTTGATAACAAAATCTAAAAAAGCTGCTCCCTGGGTTTTTGCCTTTCTGCTTCCTTTCATTGTGATCCTATCCTATCCGCCGCCGCAGAAAGAAAAAAAAAAAAGAAAAGCTTTCTCCAAGTGCGTCCGATACGCATCACGAATCCCAAGCTGCGGGGACAAGCCAATTTGCTTTTCCGTAGGCGACGTGTCAAACTCTTAACTTTCTCCCTCCGCACTGATCTCCATTCTTTTTCCCTCTCCAACCTCATCTCTTCCTCTTTCACTGTGAATTTTCCTGACTTTTCTTGTTAATTCAAATTACAAAAGTGATTTATATGCTAACTGCTCTATCCTGTTTCTCTTCCTCTCTCACTTCCCTTCCCTCTTTTTCTTCCTTCCTTCTCTCTCTCTCTCTCTCTCTCTCTCTCTCTCTCTCTCTCTCTCCTGTAGATAAAGGTCTGACTTCTCCATGACTGCCTCCACTCCTCTATTCTGCTCCCTCCTATTCTGCCCAGCCTGATGCGACCCCCATTATTTCCCATTATCCCTACTCTTTCAAGACCCCACTAGCTGTAAGAATAAGTCCTACTATATCAGTGGCAACAGCGTCAAATAATTTTTTTACTACGGCTGATTGGAGACCCCCGTATGCACTCATTGGGCAAACTGTAAACCTGTTCAAACCCTAACAACGCACATAACTTCCTTCAGAGGAACCCAAAAGAATCTCCTGAATCCCCCCCCCCCTTAATGTTTACGATTCAATCGCACACGCTGAGCGGAGCTGTGAGTGCACTCTGGACTTCACATAGAGAGAAAGGGGGAGACAGAGACGGAGGGGAGAGTGATAGCGAGAGAGAAATATGATTCCTGCTCTCGGCCGGCGTAGATGGAGGTTCAAGCCCTCGAGCTATCGGGGGGGGGGGGGGGGGGGGTGATTCAAACCTCTCACATTTGAGCTAATGGAGGTTGTCGCTGTGTCCCCTGCCCTGGCTAAAGGGGCCTATTTCTGGCACTATAAGAGCACACGGCCTTACTGTAACAGCTGCACATTTTTCTGCTAACAGAGGGAGGGAGGGAGGGAGGGAGGGAGGGAGGGGAGGCAAAAAAGAAATGACAGAGGTGAGCAGGAGAGAGGGGAGGTGGAGGGTGGAGGGTGGTAGCCCACTGTGGTGTTTGTGCCTGAGGGCATGACTCCGCTATTGACTCGACGGCCGGCGACTGACGACCTGGAATGACGTCACGGGCCTCGGGAGCCTGACTAAAAGGGGGGGGGGGGGGGGGGGGCTTACCAGGAAGAGGTCTCTGCTCTCAGTTATTTTAGGTCCAGTTAATCCGCTCACACGTTTCTCCTCTCCAACCCAGGGCTAATTATTTTAGCACGCACTGGTAACAGGATATATCTCTCTCTCTCCATCTTCCTCCCTCCCTCCCCCCCTTTGCTGTCTTCACTCCCTTGTTGTTCACTTCTTTCATCTCTGCTCCCATCTTGGGATTCATCTCCCTCCCTCCCCCCTTGTTTCCTTCTCTCTCTCGTCTTCACGTCTTCTTTATCTCCTCCTCTTCCTGTCGTTTATAGTCTAGACTCTGCAACTGCATTATCTCCCCCCCCCCATACACACACACACACACACACACACACACAGGAAAAAAAGGGCCTCTACACAATCCACTCCACTCTTTAAGCCTCTCCTTATCTGACTGCCAGGCCTACAGCTCAATGCTCTGCTCCTCTCTTCGCTCTCTTCTGTCCTTCGTCCCTCCTCCTCGTCCTTCTTCTTCTCTTTTTCAAACCCGATGACGGACACCTCTTCCCCCCCCCCTCCCTCCCTACGGATTGCCCAATGATCGACGAACGCCCTCTCGCTCGCCCTTCAAAATGCCTCCCCTCCTCCTCCTCCCACCCCCCCAAAAGGCATGTCCCCTTTGCCGGCCCGCCTTCCCCTTCTTCCTCCGACCCTCTACTGTGTTGTTTCTGCTGGTTTCGAATGCCACAGCGCTCTCCTCTGCCCCCCACTGGCAAAGGACGGAAACACACGGGCCAAAAATTCCGCCTTTAGTTCTCGCTGAAGACGCCAAACAGAAACTTATAATATCTAGCTAGCTCTCTCCCGGTCGCAAATACGACGCGTGTTTTATGTATATGTGTGTCTAGTTAAGAGTGCTAAAAATGAGATTTGATACAAAGCAAAAAAAACAACAACAGTATGTCACCCTAAGTAAAGCAAATAATGTGTTCTGAGACATTTTTTACACGTGTACGAGAAAACACGTGGAGAACATGTTTATCGAGGCAGGGAGGAAATGTAATTGTATTCGATGGAATATGTCATTATATTTCTGACCTGGTGTGTTATGGAAGGTACTGTGTGGCTGTCTCTCTGGTGTACGTTTTTATTTCCGAGACGATGGAGGGAAAAGCGAGGTTGTCGTGCGGTGTCGGAGAGAAGATGAAGGGTAGGATAAAGGTTTGGTTAGCGTCCGATTCAGCGCGATGTGGCTGGGGAGTAAAGGGAAGAAAAAAAAAATAAGGGGGAGGGGGGGGAAGGAGGTGCTTGCTGTGGGAGATAGCTTTGGAGGAGGAAGAGACTTATCTGGCGTGTTAAACCAAGCCAAAAATCCATATGTATCACCGCAGATAGAGTCGGCTCTTCCCCCAGAGCTTTCTTTTAAAGGTGCTCCTTCCCCAACCCCCGAGCCAAAGATGGATTGCGATCTGCGTGCTTGATATGCAGGGTGGATAGTGTAGACTTGAATGTTCCTTTAAAATTCATAACCGCAATGGAGGTGCTAGAATCCACATATTTATAACTGGAGATCTGTTTCACTAGTCGCTGTTTAGCTGTCCAGTCACATGGATTGGTGAGAATGTTTTTACTTCTTTTGCAGCAAAGCCACACAGACACCTGACATGAGACAAAGCAGCATTAAAATGCCTTTTAAAAAAAAATGTTTTATATGTATTATGAACTGTATTAGTCAAAGTTGCACAATAACCCTCCTTTATTTGAAACGACTGCCGCTTCTTACATTTTTTTACATTTATTTTAATGCTTGTGATAATTCCAGAGCACTAACAAACTTTTGATGACTCTGTATAATGTTGTAAAGAGAACGTAAATAAAAAATGAAAGCCCCAAGCGAGGCTGTTGTCAACAGAAGACAAAGTAAACCCAGCTGGAAGTGTCTGCAGTCTTCTTTCTTTCATTTCTTGCATCGTGTGCATCTGCCACGAATGTCTCTGCAGAAAATGAGACACCCACCATTTTAAACATTTGAATACTCTGATAAGGCACTAGCCTTATTAGCTTTCTAAAGACATTTGCATACACAATAAGAACGTTATAGATGAGGTAGTCTGGAGGTTTTTTTATTGCTGAACGATGACCTTTTAAATTCAAAAAAGGAATTCTGTTTTGATACTAAACTTTGAAACATTCGCGTCATGGCAGCAGGTGAGGAGTAAAATGGTTTCACCTCGCCATGCCCTTTGTTACCCAGAAAAATAATGATGATGAACTGAAAATAAATGCTCAGTGACCACTTACAACCTTCTCACATTTTACACGGTCACAAAATGAGGTGTAATTCAGAACGGTCTAATTTTTTCTGACTTAATGGGCAGGCTGGGTTCAGCGAGCATACGTAACCTTTTCAGAAAAGGCTCCGCTTCATATGCAGACAGTTGCACTCGCAGCACAACCGCACAGTCTTTAACTGGGGACCAGCGAACTGCTCATCTGCAGCACCTAAATGACTGACTGAGGGGGGGTGAAGGCGTGCCGGAGTGTCTCCTTTTGACGCCGTCACTTGGAGTCACTGAAGTCAGACATGTTCAAATCCTAAACTTAGGGACTTTGGAGCTACTACGTGTAGAATTTATGTGATTCCAGCATCTTTTTTTAAGAAATACTTTGACATTTTAAGGTTAAACATTTGCTTTCTTGCTGAGAGTTAGACGAGAAGATTGATATCACTCGTGTGTGTCTTAAGGAGACTATTCGCTCACTAATTAACGTACTGGATCTTCTGTCTTTCTTTTACTCACAGACGGAAAGGTAAAAATCATCATTTGTGGCTTTAAAAAGGAGATATGTAAGAATATCTTGACAAACAGCAGCCGCAGGCTGCCCAGAGTCTCATCGTCGTCGCCTGGCAACAGCAAATAACTCTCCCTAAAACCACAACATTTTAAATCTCTGCATCTGTACAAATTAAACTAGAGAGGTGCACTCAGACGGTCTGAAACAATCAATAAAATGTTTTTTCCGAAAGTGTGACTCTTGCGTCAACAAGAGGTTCTTGATCATCATAAATGAGCACTAAATATTTGGGCTGATGGGTCCAGTAGCTACGCAACATTACTCCTGGAAGAGATTTAAAAAAACAAAAACGAGATGGCAGTCAATTGATGCATCTACTGTATGTGCTGCACGGATATTTACTCTGCATTCCATTTGAACTGGGAAGTCTGAATTTCCCAGTCGTACATTTTAAACTAGAACTCCACTTGAACTCTCTCAAAACCCTGACCTCCCTGAAATCCAAAATGGCTGCCCCGCACATCAACAGTAAAAAAATAAATCTGTAGTAACATGCTGTTTATTATCACTTTTGTCTTACTCCTGTCTAACTCCCCTCTGTTAACATGCTGCGTTGTTATCAACCGGTATTGCTAATGATAGCTAACCTGGCTAGAGCAAACTCCATTTTGAACGTGGTTGTGACGTCGACTTTGGTAGTTTAACCGTCAAAATGTTTATCGGTGACATGTTAAAATATGTTGACGCAGTACAAGTTGTAAAGAGTCATGTGAAGTCAGCAAACCGTGGAAACGTTAGTGACGTCAGTTACACAACAATGTCCAGAGTTAGCTAACATTAGCCACCGTAAGCTACATCACAAATAAAAACACCAGACCATGTACACTAAGTGGTTTAGTGTCCTGAATTAAGTGAGTGTATTTTATTGCTCATTACTTTGGAGGAGTGTGGATTCCTCTTTTAATCTTTACGTTATATAAGGTAAAGGCAAGAATATTAGCTTAGCATAATATTAGCTTTCTCCCGCTCTTGCTTCTTGACCCATTGAGGTTACATGACCTGTTTAATCACTTCTCTGGTTTCTGTTATATTTACATTTTTTCTTATCTCTGTGAAATAAGACACTTTGCATTTTACACCAAGGACATATGCTAAACTCAAGGGATGAGAACACCGAAATAAGGAAGCAAGCGTATCCTTGAAGGAAAAACCTTTAGTGGGAGAATCCTTGAAAAGGAGACACTACAGTGGCTCATACATACAGCAGAGAACAGAGCTCATACAGGATGAGAGGCCTTGCAATGTGGGAAGGGGGAAATAAACTCTAAAAGCAGTTCGCAACAAGGCATTTGGCACTTATCTGACACGGGATCCTTCACTGCATCTGTTGTGTGGGCGCAGCGTTTGATGACCTGCCTTATGTTCTAAATATGTTGGACTTTAAACCAATCGCTGGTTACAAGTCACTTTGAATTCAAGCAGGAGAAAGTTCATCTTTGAGTATCAATTAAGAAATGATAAAACCGGATTTATTTGCAGAACACAGGATTCGGTCTGTGCTCGGAATCAGAATCGGCTGAACGCTCTCGCCTCCTCCACGTTACTCGAGGGCTAATGTCGGTCCCTCATTATCAGGTTTGTTATAAATACTGTATGTTATGCAGAGTGCAAGGTTTCATTTGTTGTGTTGACGGCAGTGATTGATGGGATGTTTTTCTCTGTGGAACCCTGTGTGTGTGTGTGTGTGTGTGTGTGTGTGTGTGTGTGTGTGGTGAGGGGGGTGGGGAACATATTGAGCAGGTGCAGGTACAAACCCAGAAATTCCCACTGTGTGAGAGTATGTGTTTAGTGGTGGTGGTGGGGGGGGGGGGGGGGTGTCGATGCAGAGAGGCCCTGGGCATAGGAGTGTAGAAGTGGGGAGTTGCATGGCTCAGGTTACCCAGACAGGAGAGAGCAAGTAGTGAGGGAACGAGGGGGTGGGGGGGTGGGGGAAGGGGTGCCAGGCCCCAAAAAAAGCCACCAATGTCTTCCACACGTGGGGGCGGGAGGTCTCAGCTGTGGTGTGTTTGTGTGTGTGTGGGGGGGGGGGCAGGGGGGAGCGCCGTCCTTCACATTGTAACCTGCCGACGTCTGGACATCCAGCATGGGCAGAGGGGTAAGTTCTCTTCATTTAATACAAACAAAACAAACTCACAGAAATAGTCTGCTTTATTACTCTCAAACCGTTGCTTCCTGTTGTAACTGAATGGATGAACGTGACTCAGTCTGTGTCCCTGCTGTGGCTTATATACAGCAACAGCATATGGCGTGGACATGCATCATGGAAAACTACTGAGATTTCTAAACTGCGTCTGCGAGGCTGGAATTCTCTCAATGCTGCTGCGTTTTGTTTTTTTTTTTGCTCCTAAAGACAGTAACATCTCAGGATGATAGCTTTTCTCCTCAATAGGTTTTGTTCCCGGCTTGCTGTTTATTTGGGTAATTACGTAATTTTGTTTTTATTCTCTCCATCAGGCCCATTCCATTTAGCTTTATGGTAGGACAGGCTGGTAATCTTCCTCGCGCACAGTGGGGGGAAATTGCTATGCCAGACACATTTCAGGCACTCCACCGGCTCTGTGCTCCCTCTTTGGCTCTTTTTGATTACTTTTTCACTGTGTCACTCGCTCACACTCTCCTCTCGGTCGCTCCGTGGATCCCTCCTTCACCGACATGCACACGTGCTGCCTAAGAGGAGACTGACAGCAGCAGATGATTTCCATGATGCGCCATTCTTCCAACTGTTCATGACACACACGCTCTCTCTCTCTCTCTCTCTCTCTCTCTCTCTCTCTCTCTCTCTCTCTCTCTCTCTCTCTCTCTCTCTCTCTCTCTCTCTCTCTCTCTCGCGCGCACAAATGAGGAACTCCTACTACAAGAAAAATATTTTCCCCCCCATATTCAGTGAATGGTTTGCCAACAGTGCCAGGAGATTGAAATGAACCACGTCCATTGTGCACACACTGATAGCTTGTAATACGTGGCTGTGAATGTAAATAGGTAGGCACAATGTGGCTACAAGCATGTTGCTTCTCCCACTTATTTTTTGTATAGGTTCGGGATGATAGCCTACAGACCTGATGTATGGTAATCTCTCTCTCTCTGCCCCCCCCCCCCCCAGAGTGGTGCCGAGAATGGAGGGAAGAAGGAGAGGAAGGAGAGGAACTTGGATGAGCTGAAGAAGGAAGTGTCCTTGGTAAGGAAAACAAGCTGTCACTGCTCCAGCCCACACTCACTCAGCACGGTGATTGATTCCATCGCTGCTGCTCCCAAATTATGTTACGCCAAAGACACCGGGTTATTTAACAAGGCTTTAAATGAAAACAGTGGCCCGTAAACAAAAAGGCAATCCGACGTGCTTAGTGTAGTCGGTGGTAGATGAGTTCCAAGCCAGCCTGTCCCCTCCTATCTGTTCTACCACCCTCTGGCTTCTCGTCTTTGTACTTTGAAAAGATACTGAATAATTTGTGGGCCACCAGCAGCGTGGTGCAGAGTTTTTGTCTTGTGCAGAGCTGTATCTCTTTGAGGCGCTGTCACAACGCAGCCGAGCGATGCCCATGGAAACTGGGGTACGTTTTGCTGCGTGCACTCTCTCTGATAAAGCAGCTCTTGTCAATTATCAAGTTGGCCTGTGACTGATTAAAGGAAAGGGGAAAAAAAAAGGATGCTGTCAACACTTAGGAGTAGTTTTGGGGATTAAGTGTTGTGTTTTGCTTTCATCAGTCTGCTTCGTGTACTTCTTCAGCTAGTGATTTCCTACATTTTCCCTCCAGAAATCCGTTAAACAACCACCAGACAATAGCTGATCAATATTGGGTGTGGGGGCATATAAATAAGGCTTAACTAGCGCTGATTGTGGCCAAATCGCTTGCAGCTACATTTCAGTGTGGTCCTCTGAGGCGATCCTGTTTGGTGAAGAAATTGATGGATTTCTCCCCCTCTCTTTATGGGGGAGGGAAGAAAGTAGCCCTTCACTCTGTGAAGCTGACACCCTCCTGACAGCTGGTAGCTGGAATTTTTTTGTCACTACTGTACCAAACTCCATTTTAGCTGCACCGGAAATATCTCCGGCATTTGGCCGGTTGCACGGGAATAACAATACGAAACTGCGACCAAACAACGTAATGAACACATAAAAGTGCGTCGCTAAGCTCTCCTTTAGTGAAAATCAGTGTCACAGTTTTCAAGGGGTCACATTTTTGCTCCTGGAGAACAGACATTTTGCTCACCTCTGGTTCAGCACTACTTGGGAATGCAGGGGGACTGTTTGACCTCTTTCATCCTGACATGGGGAATGAATCATAGATATATAAAGCTCCTGGATCCATGTCAGAGACGGAGAATAAAGTATTTCTGCAGTATGATGGAGAAGTGTAACGCATCAGCGCTACGCCCTCACGATCCATTTGACCCTGGTCTCTTATTTTAAATTCCCTTTACAGCCGCAGCCACGCGGCCTCGGCATTGAATGCATAACTGTAAAGTCAAATGTACAGTTATGCATTCACATTCACGGTATGTCAAAGACAAGTTCCCTTAGAAATATTTTCAAAGGGCATTTAACGTGACGCTGTTTCTGTTTACCGTGTCTGTCCCCCCCCCTTGCAGGATGACCACAAAATAAGTCTGGATGATCTGGGAAAACGCTATGGAGTGGACCTCTCACGGGTAACGACACACAAGCGGTCTCATTTACACACGCACGCTCGCACACGACAAAAGAGTTGCTGTAATGTCCCCCCACGGAGACGTAATCTCTGCTCGTCTGGAGCGGTGAGCAGCATCCAAACTGAGACCAAACATTACTTTGGTCAAGTTGGATCCACCGCAGCGTCCCCAGCTCACCTTGAGCCTCATTCATCTTTAATCCCTCAATCACACACGCACACACACACACACACACACACACACACACACACACACACACTCTTTGATACCACAATCCCATACACAGACAGACACAAGCATATCACGCAACTTCTTATGCTGTAAACACATTTGCTGCTTACCTTACGTTTGACATTGCGGGTGAAATGAAACAGATTTTTTTTTATCTTTTTGAGATAAGCATTTGGAAAATAAGAAGAAGATGGGGAGCTCAACAATATCGCCGGCTGTAAAAAAATGTCAAAACCTTGCTGGATAAAGAGCCAATTTGTGGGTTTTTTTCCTCCCCCGATATAATTAAATTATAGTATTTCAGGTACTTACATGGATTTTCTTTAAATCAGACCGTGACACTATTAAGCATAAAATAGTGACATTTAAAAAAAATAAAGGTTATCCAACAGTTTAAAGACATTGAACCTCAGACGAGGAGAGTGACCCGCTTCATTGTGCTCGTGGTGTTAAATAGGCCCGGCAGGAATACTTGATGTTCTGCATCTGTAAAATTGCTTTTTAAGCCGTGGCGAAAATGGGGTCGTTGTGTTGTAATAAGATTCACAAGCGCATGCCAAAAAAAAATAAAAAAATAATAGACATTAATTCCTGAAAATGACTCCCCCCTCAGGGCCTGACCAACTCCAGAGCTTTGGAGATTCTGGCCAGGGACGGTCCAAACTGCCTGACCCCTCCCCCCACCACCCCGGAGTGGGTCAAGTTCTGCCGTCAGCTGTTCGGCGGCTTCTCCATCCTGCTCTGGATCGGTGCCGTCCTCTGCTTCCTGGCCTACACCATCCAGGTGGCGACGGAGGACGAGGCGCCCAATGACAACGTGAGTGTCTGCTTGTAGAACACGAGCGCTCATGTAGAGGCGCACGCCTTACATGTTAATCACACACGGAGACGGCTCCGGTTACAACACAGGTACAGGAGGGACACACGAAGACAAACATGTGAAAGTCCACCAGTGTGACGTCATTACACTGTGTTTTTAAGATGGAGGTTTACATTGAGATAGGCAGACAGAATGTATTGTACAAACATATGCACATGTGCACACTCCAACCATTCTAACCTTAGCCCTGAATCTGCCTTCAGAAGGTTTTTTTCTTTCCTCATATACAAACCTGATCTCATATTTTCAGGACATTCATGATAACGCGTTTTTGGCTTTTTGTGTGTCATTTTACTCCACTTTATTACAGTGAAAACCTGCTTTTAGGTTCAGGAAAAACATCATGGTTGGTCTGTATTGTTCAATATTTAAATGAAATGCACTGTGCTCTAATGTTCTGCATACATTTTTTTTTTTTTTGCACTGTCTACCTTAGCTGCTAAAATACAGTGAAGGTGTGAAAACTCCCCAGTGCATAATATATGTGCCAATTTCTGAATAACATTTGAATAGATCGAGGAGAGTTTCAGCTCAGCGTGCCTCTTGATAAGTAAATATATAATGTAGCCTGTGTAATATTGGCCCCTAAGAAAGATTAATCTTCCAAGATTAACAAAATTGAAATAAAATATTTGTTGTTAATTATATTTTCTGTGGAGGCGTTAACAAAAGCAGAGTTTTCTCAAACGATAACTTCACATGATCATACGAGACGATATCATAATTCCACTGAACGTCAAGTTATTTATTTCAAAGCCCTACACATATTGAAACTCATATTTTGAAGACACACTTACTGTACATATTCATGCACTAGCTTAAAGGGGAGCCAGCCTGGGTCCTATTTCACCCACGTTTTTTGTGTCCAAGTGACTAATGGGGACATCAAGTTTGGAAATTGGTCCAGTATTGAGCTGCAATGTAATTCCTCACCGTCAATATGCTTGCTTTTGACATTTTGACAGGCTCCGCTTGTTATCATAAGTGTCCGAAACATTATGGAAAGCACCCTACAGAGATATTAAACGTATTTTATTAACCTTTCGCTTTTTGTTGTTGTGACTTGTAGCCGGAGAGAAGGGTGCTTGGCTTGATACTTTCTACTTCCAGTGCATACTGCAGCTGCCATTAAAACGTGTGCCACTGTTGCACGCAGTATGCATTACATTGGGAACTATACTCATAACATGGCATTTTGAACTTTGACCCTCTTGCTCACGTATTTGCTGCGTAGAGGATCGTGGGTCAGAATAGCCAGAAAAGCGCGCTGACTTGCACGCTGTGACCGGATGTAGGAGAACATCCTGGTATTTTTTAGCATACTGGAATTGACATTCTATGTTTTGGGACATTGGGCAAACTAAACGGCTGGTTAGACACAGTGACAAACAAACGAATGAAGCGGAAGGTAAAGAAGAACGTTTAGTTTTTCTGTAGGGTCCTCTCCATAATGCCTGAGCCTGTCGGAGACGGAAACACTTTTAGTGGACGTACGTTGACGGTGAGGAGTTATTACATTGCAGCTCGTTTAGCGGCCGTCCGCAGCTCTCTAGTTCAATACCGGACCAATTTAAAAAAATATGTTGTCCCCATTAGTCACTTAGACACAAAAACATGGGGAAAAAAGGGGTCCGGGTTGAAAAATAGTGAAGTTACCCTTTACAATAAATCCTAAATCTAATCTTAACTCAAAGGTTAGGAGTCCAGAAAGTGTCACGATACTTCATTTCGGTGACTTTCCTTACCTTTCTTCTCCTGTGGGGAGATTTTTTTTCTTTTTTTGAATATGACCTTTACTTAACCAGGAGGGCCTCTCCAGAGCTTATGCTCTCCTTTTCCGAGAGCCCCGGCCAAAATGGCAACGCAATTAGGTCACTTGAACCAACACAGAGCCGTCATTCACGGGAGGAAACAGAGTGAAGAAAGACAAGGGAAAAGACACTCTCAAATGTAAGGCCATTAAGACAGAATAGAGGAAAGAAATCCCACTTAAAATCACATTAAAACCCACCATGACCCCCATTGCCCCCCCCCTGCCCTTTGAGAGTATGATGTAAATTCAACCGCTGATGCTGGAATGGGTCCTGGCATTAGCAGGGATAAAAAAACTCAAGACCACCCGCTGTTCAAACGGAGCCGAGCAGCCATCCATACTGCACTTTATGTGTCTGAATCATTATGCAATTACCATCCAGTGCTCTCCCAACCCCAGACAGCATTAAACCCCTTGCATAATATACAGTAACATACAGTAGGTTGACACGCACATGCGCACGTGGTGACTTTAATCTCCCCCTTTTTTTTTAATCTCCACGTTCAGCACAGAGTGTGTACAGCTGGATGCTCTGCTGCTTCAAAAGCCCCGACTGCCTGCAGATTTGGCACTTTGAGCCTTTTGCATAATGTACAAGCAGTTATTTAAGAGGAAAATCCACCCTAACAGGGCTGCACACATCGCGGTTAACCTTAATTTTCCATTATATTGATGGATTTATTGAGCCAAAAGACTGCGTTGTCTTCCTCGGTGTGTGAGAAAATGTTTTACCTTCCCCAGGCTGCTGAAAGCTCGGCTGAATTTACAGAATTTACTGCCATATTCTAGAGTTTATGTACGCAATCTGGAAAATGAAATGTTAATTATTTCAATCCTTTAAACTTTAGTAGATTCAAATGTGTCACCATGCCTGGACAGATGTCAAACCTACAATTCAGTACAGCTGGTGAACAAGTCTCTGCTGAAGTGAGGAGAGGCAAGAGAGCTGAGCTGAAATCTGTAAAAAAAAACAAAAAACGTGCGAAGACACAACCAGGAGCTGCAAACCGAACGCCGAGTTGGAAGCAAACGTAAACACCGACAAAACATTCTGTTGTTGCTGTCAAATGAAAGCAGCACCTTCTAAAACGAGGAACTTTTCAAGGTTTCAGAATTTCATTTTCCAGGAGTCCAGGACATACCGTACAGTGCACCAGCTGGCAGACGCTTTTCATCCAAAGTGGCTGCCTGTCTGGTTCTCATCAATGAGAGCCGCACCGATAACAGCTCTTTTCAACTGGTAAAACTGAATATATTCGCAGAAAATAAACACCAGAATAAATGTTCCTTGCTTTCTACGCAACCACGAGTCTGCAGAGATCGGGCTCCGGCTCAGAAAGCGTCCTCTTGGTGGTCCCGCGGATCAGAGTCTCAGTTCTCGGGTTTTCTGGGTTTGAGAGACAGATGTTCACTTTGGACTAACATTGAATGAGCCGTCCAAGATGACAGGAATAGAACACATAGAGTTCAGCTCTAGGACGGCTTCTCCTTTTAAATCTCCCACTCAGAGAGCTTCCCCAGGTTTTCTCTTAGCTCTTCTCTTGTACTCTGCATTTAAGGTTTTGCCGTTTTTTAAAACCGTTTCCAGGTTTGTAAATCCCCTTTTCCTACGCTCAAACACGCCTTACATGAACCTAACTAAGTCGATAATGACACCGACTTCCCCCTGTGGCTTGGGTATTTCTCCCCCCCCCCCCAACGTTTCAGTTGTATCTGGGCGTGGTGCTGGCTGCCGTGGTCATCATCACCGGCTGTTTCTCTTACTTCCAAGAGGCCAAGAGCTCCCGAATCATGGACTCCTTCAAGAAAATGGTGCCACAGGTAAGATGATGCGTTTGGTGTTTGGTGTAATCACACAGCTTTCTGAGTCAATAAGCCGTCCCTCAAGTAGGGCTTACACACTCATCTGAGTGGAAACCTAATAAGCTTGCACAAAGGAAGAATAAATGTTTGAGCCAACTTCAGATTGTGAGTGTGTTTGTATAAAAACTCCCCTCGCGTTATCCACCTCGAGCACTTCGATTGCCTAATTCTTTAATCTATTTAGGCTCTTTTCACTCCCTCCTTGTCTCCTTTTCCACTACCTGTCTTTTCCCTCTCTCTTTTCCTTTTCATCTCTGCATCTCTTCCTTTCACATACCTCAACACCCTCTGGCGTGTTATCGCTCTTTTTCCTCTGACTAAATCCTCTCTCTGTTCCCAAACTCTCTCGCTCTCTCTTCCTCACGCTCCCTCTCCTCTCCCTTCTCGCCTCTCCCTTTCCCTTTTTTCTCCATGCCAGCAAGCGTTGGTGATCCGGGAGGGGGAGAAGATGCAGATCAATGCTGAGCTTGTGGTGCAGGGAGATGTGGTGGAGATCAAAGGGGGAGACCGCATCCCAGCTGACCTTCGAGTGATCTCCTCCAGCGGGTGCAAGGTATAGAGGAGGGGTGCTGGGCTCAGCCCCGGGGAGCCGGGAGGTCTCAGTGGGACAACTGGCTTTGGTCTTTCTATACTTTAATTTTAATCAATTACTGTTTGTCATGTTCACCATCTTAAGTAAGTGCGTGAGCATGCTAACATTTGCTAATTAGCACAAAAACAAAGTGCAGCTGAGGCCGATGGGAATATCATTAGAACTATGGATAGCCTTGCCAAAATTCATGGGAATCCAGTGGCTACTTGTCTTCTTTTGATTTGGAGTTTCAAAGGTGCAATGTGTAAGATGTGGCCACATGCTCCAAACAAACATCATTTTACCTCTACTACTGGGTCCATACGACCTAAATTCATCAGTCATCAGAGAGAATAAGCAAAATTCAACCAAACAGCTGAAACTCCAAGAGCCGGTCAAAACAACACCGCTATCGTCTAATCTTCTAATCTTCTAATCTTCTCATGTGTCGTCGGCCTATATTGTGTTTACTGTGCCACTAAACTGGGCCTGTACAGTGCATGTAACCCCCCCAGGATAAGACCCCCTGTGCGCAGGTTTACACTGGCTGGATGCTAGTCGCTACAGCTAACCGCTAACTGAAGGTTCCATCCTCCTAGTAGTCTTCTGGACAGAAATACGAGTCTTTTTCTTGTTTCTGCCACTTTTAATTACATTTAATTATCAAAACTGTACACAGTCCCTCGGTGCAGCTCTACTTCTTTGTCCTCCCATGAGGTCAGACTGGGCGCTGCAGTGACTCACTATCGCCTCTCGAGGTATGTAAGTGGTATTACAAGAGAGGACAGGCCGGGGCTAGCTGGTTAGCATGCTAATTTCGGTAAATATCTCTGCAACGCAGTACATTGACGTCTTTGACGCGACGCCAACACTGTAACCTCGTCACATTCTGTCGATTATATTACTTCACTTTTTGAATGTTATAAACAAAAAATTGTACACATTGCACCTTTGAAAAAATAACTGAGTGAAGCAGAATTCATGCTCATGAGGTAGTGATAGGGCGTTCTGTTACACACATTTTTACCTTTGAAATTTCAATATTTGACTCAATTTGTTTCAGTGCTTACTGATGCTACAGGATGAAATGTCTCCAATATGTCACACTTTTAGCTTGTGTTTATTGCTCTGGATTCTGAAGCAGTGTGATACGACTGGTAATTAATTGTATGTGTGTCTCCACCTGTAGAGGACTGCGGGAAAAATGATCAGTCAACAGGTTTGACATGACAAGAGTGTTGCACTTGTCGCTGATGAGTGCCGCTGCTCTCATTTCCACCCTGTCAGTTTTAACGCTTCACCCTCTCCTGCTACGTCCCTCAGTCTCACAGGGCAACGCCGTTGATCTCCTCCTTTTTCTCCCCCCCGTCCCTCTGATAGGTGGACAACTCGTCTCTGACGGGAGAGTCGGAGCCTCAGACTCGCTCTCCAGAGTTCACCAACGAAAATCCTCTGGAGACCCGCAACATCTGTTTCTACTCCACCAACTGTGTCGAGGGTCAGTAGGTCACATCTGGCCAAGATTGTCTCTAATCGCCGTTAAAAGTCTTTTTTTTTGCCATCTGGAGATCAACTTAGTTTTGGCCTTTTCGACCAAACCAAGAGCGTGTTTCTGTGCGTTCCTCAGAGCAGCCATCCCTCCATCCTACTGTAGTGTGTTGGTATTAGATTCTGAAGGCATTGAGTGTTTTAACCGATGGGGATTTAATTAGTTTTATTAGTTGCTGTCAATCATCAAACGATAATGCAGGAAGCATTTCAATGGGATTTTCACATTAGAATCTGCAACATCATCACGTTTTAATCTAAATTCGAATGTAGGTTGACATATATAACGTTTGTCTCTAAAGGGCATTCATATTGGAAAAAAAAGTTATTAGTTTTAATAATAGAATTTGATATTTTGGAGGATCCAGTCTGTATTATATCCAGTAATCATTTGTCAGTCAATGATTTAACTGATGTTCAAAGCTCATTCTTGATCTTGGAAGCTCCGTTGAGTAGACGTTCAGGAGCTTTCTATCATATCACATAATCCTCAGCAGTAGATGTCATGACCTGTTGTCATGCGATTGTAGAAATTGAAGTTTCCATTTTTTTTTCTGAGCTCTTTAACGACTTCTTGTCTGTGTTGACTTAATATCTAAGATTCAGGATTTAATTGCCACCTATCTCTAAAAGTTCACTATGTGGATCAGTAATGAAAGGTATTTATGTGTATACGCTACATTTAGTCTGCTGCTTTACAGTCTATTACTTCATATCTCTCTCTGTGTGTGTGTTTTGTTAAAGGATATAAAAGCAACATATTTTCTCTCTAGTGATTTCTAGCTACGCAGATAGTTTGGCTTTTATGTTTTCCAGGTTTTGAGATATCTCTCCCTGACATTTTTCCAACCTAATATAATGTTTTTAGATGTTTTTTATGAGGTTTTTTTTGGTGGCGCTCACAGCATTAGAAAAATTCATTATATTTTCTTTCCTGAAACCACGTCCCAGTAACTCTGTACAAGTCACAGATCACTGAAGAAAATAATCCCTGTAAATTCTGCTGTAGATCCCATTATTTGTATTTTACGTGAGTCTGTTTCTGTCCTCACTCACTCACTCAGTCCGGCAAATGATCAACCATCAATCACTGGCCAACGCCTGTAATTCTCCTCCATCCATCACCGCTCTTCATCCAGCCCATCAGCTCCCTATCAGCCAGCTGATGGCTGGACATTTGTTAAAAAGAGCTCTCTTCAACAAAATAAAATAGACATCATTTTAAAATAGTATGACATCTACCAGAGCACCTACTGTGTTTTTGTGACTGACGCTTCTGTCCAGAGAGACTCACAGTGACTCGCCGCTCCCTCTCAGGTACGGCCCACGGCCTCGTGATATTCACGGGGGACCGGACGGTGATGGGTCGCATCGCCACGCTGGCATCAGAGCTCGAGGTCCGCCGTACGCCCATCAACATAGAGATCGAGCATTTCATCCACCTCATCACGGGCGTGGCCGTCTTCCTGGGCGTGAGCTTCTTCATCCTGTCGGTCATCCTGGGCTACACCTGGCTGGAGGCCGTCATCTTCCTCATTGGCATCATCGTGGCGAACGTGCCCGAGGGACTGCTGGCTACTGTCACTGTGAGTCCTTTGTGTGTGTGTGTGTGTGTGTGTGTGTGTGTGTGTATATGTATATGTTCCTCTTTGTTAATAGAGAGGCTCATCATCTAAAGTTCTAAAAAGATCTCAAAGGAGCACTTGACTTTACAAAGAACAAGGTCCCCTTGTAGCAAGGACAGGACAGAATATGCTTCTGGGAATAGTGAACAGAACTGTGGGTGAAAGTTATAAACTGGCTGCTGTTAATGAAAACAAACAAAGGTTAAAGACGGTTTGTGTTGAAAATGGTCATTTTTATTTTCATCTTTTTTTCTTCTAATTAGATTTTTACTTTGATAATTACATTTTTCAAAATAAGCTTGAATGAGCAATGGTAATGAGTCATGTAACTAATAGCATGATTAATGGTTGCACTCCATTTAAAGCTGTATTCATTAATTTGTTTTTGATTGATTTGGCACAATAGCAAGCCGACATACCTTTTTTAAAGTTATGGAGAACATATTAGGAAACAATTTTACACAATGTTTAAACATCCAGAACGCACAGAGCAGCATTATCATTCATTTAGTATCCTCTTTCTGGCCACCCGACAAATAAACATTTAACATTCACTCTCTTCTTAGCTCTTTCTGGCTCTTTGGCTATACGATACGATACGATATGATACGATAAAAGACACAACAAGGTACGACAAGGTACGCTACACTAAGCTACGATATGATACGATAAAACAAGATAAGATAAGACAATATACATTACGATACAATAAGATAAGATACAATATACTTAACAATATGTGGGCTTACTTGCTTAAAAGTAGCTTTTCTGAGGCTGCAGGAAATGGGGTTGATGAGACTGGAGTTTGTCGGCCTGAAAACCAAAGTCATGAGCTAAAAGAGGCTTAAAAGCTCTGTAGAACTAAAGGGCGGTAAATGCAGAGCTGGGTGTTAATTCTCCACAGGTGTGTCCTCTTGAGCAGCTGTTTTCTCATCACCTTGCATTCATCCGATCTATTGTTAGCATCAAAATATTTGATTATTGCAGAACCGAGCCAGTTCGAGAGCCCTCATCTTGTGCCTGCTGGCTCACTGTCATGGTTTAGTGGCACACTCAATGTTATTAGTTATGCCTCTGCTTTTCCTAACACTAATTTACCCTCAGTGGATGTTAACTGTAGTAGCTCTAATGACACTAAAGCGAAGCAGGTGATTTATTGCTGAGTGTTGGAGTCGCTCAAATGTTGAAGTGAATCGAACTTTTCTCGCAACAATAAACAAAGTTGCTGCTGAGGTGGATGCCAGCTGGCATTTGAAAAGTCATCAGTCGACATTTCACTGGTCACAGAAAATAAATTAACTTCCAGTGACTGGTTTCTTTAGTTGCTTTCGTTTTAAACACAACCGCGAGTTGTGTGTGTGGAAATGTTTGTGCTCGTCCGTGCGGCATTTGTTGCTCTGTGAGTAATGTGGTCAGCTTCATTTTATGTGCATTGATGTGTCTCTTGCGACATATGGAATGTGTCTATTCATAGTGTTTTTATGTCCCTGTGCACCTGCTGTTAACCAGCCATCCAAATACGTGCATACAGACACGCGCGCACACACACACACACACACACACACACACACACACACACACACACACACACACACTATGCTGTAAGGCACCTGGACCATGCATGGTTTCACATGCACAAACACTTGAACGCACCGGTGCATACACATGCTCTCTCCCCTCGCTGACTAACAATCATCCGTCCTCGCCTCCTATCTTCATCCTCTCTCTCTCCCTCCCTCCTCTTTCTCTCTCCCCCTCACCTCCCACCGTCCTCCCAGGTGTGTCTGACTCTCACTGCCAAGCGAATGGCGAAGAAGAACTGTCTGGTGAAGAACCTGGAGGCCGTAGAGACTCTCGGCTCCACCTCCACCATCTGCTCCGACAAGACGGGCACGCTGACCCAGAACCGCATGACCGTGGCCCACATGTGGTTCGACAACCAGATCCACGAGGCGGACACCACCGAGGACCAGACGGGTGAGACGGAGTGAGAGGCAGAGACTGAAAAGATAGGGAGGAGTAGGGGAAAGAGGAGGAGTGGAAGGAGAGAGCTTTGGGGAAAGATGGAGAGACTAACTACAGAAGAAGGGGGTGATAGAGACTGTGTGGGAATACTTAGAGGCAATGTGACCACCTGTTGAAATTCATCTGTCCAATGTTCACACCGCCAAACGACATCGCCGTTTGCACTACGTCTTGGATTAATCGAGCAGCGGTATGCAGTGTGGGCGGCACAACCACCAGCCACAGACATGTCCTTTGCCAGAGTTCCTGAGCAAGACGTCTGCTGCAGAACCAATCGGGTTCCTGTTCCCCTACCGAGCAGCTACAAACCCAGCCGGATTTCAAAGAAGCTTTTTTTTTTTTTTTTTTGCAATAACCAAAAGGTTTTGGAAATAAGTAAAAAAACCAAACAAACAAACAGGTGTTCTATGCATACCAATGAGTATTGAGTTAGGCAATCATACAATGAATAGCTAGCAGTGCTGACAAAGGCCGAACAGTTGAAACAGCGAAAATGCTGAAGGAAAAAAAAAACACAGCGTATTCATTTTTCAGCAGTACAGACTATTTTTTTTTTTGCAGCTATTGCAAGTTTCGGAGCCTTTCGCGCCCGGCTTTGTCAAGTACAACAACTCCAGCTGCAGTTTGCCACTGTGTACCTGCTGTATGTTGCATGACGCTGTTATATTCTCTTTGCACAAACAACAGTGACAGTGACCACTCTCTCGTCTAGGCTAAAATGAAAAATGAACGCAACAGAGTGAAGGTCCTTTTCAGTTCACATTATGTGGGAGGGATGAAATTTGGATCGAAATTTCCAAACAGCTTTTTACTTTTTGAGACATTCTGGTTAAAAAACGAATGCCATTTTCCAGACTGGGGAATTGAAAAATCACTTCTGTCAAGGAATAAGGGATTGCTTTGTTATTTTTGCTACAATATCCAGTGCTACTCTGCGAAAACCAAGAGTTAAGTCAGTAGCATAAATACTGCATGAACCCCACTCTAACACAGATCCCTCTGCTATTCTCCCAGGTTTGGGTTTTGACAAGAGCTCTGCTACTTGGACTGCTCTGTCTCACGTTGCCGGCCTCTGCAACAGAGCTGATTTCAAGGCCGGACAGGAGAGCTTCCCCATCCTGATGGTATGATTCTCCACCCTACACGAGACACCGCATTGATGATTCAGACTCATGAATTATATGCACTCTCTAAAGCAGTGGGTTGTAACAGGTTTATCTAAGTACATTGTAAGCGGCACCGTTTTAGATTTGGATCAAACAATGCATGCACATTATTCATGTGATTTTTTTTGCATACACGATTTTGCCAATAGGGTGAAGTTAACAACATCGGGGCAGCGTCCAGTGAGCTGTCACACAAAGATAAGCAGTGGTGGGATTTAGATCATTTACTGAAAGTTACTGTGAGGAACTTTTAACTGGTTATGAAACTCTCAATCAAATAGCGATGCCTCTATATGACCTACATAAGTAAAGCAGACCATCGGCGGGGAGATTGGCTATTTCTACGTAGTTATTCTTAATGCTTGTCAATCGGACTCACCGGGTTGGATTCCGTGCAAAATCAGACGAAATGATGCAGGTTCACCTTCAGCTCAGACTCCAAAAAAAAAAAAAAAAAAAAAAAAAGTCAGGACAGACCCAGATTCGGCTTCGCTGCCGCCTTTGAATAATACAGAACTGCAGTCAGAGGTCTGGTGGGAGATGGAGCGCTGCGTGCCAGGAGCAGAGCTTCACCTCGCTGCTCCACCGGTCCCCGCTGGGAGCCAACACCGACACCGGGCTGCTGGAGGCCCGGGACGTATTGCTGGGCCCGCTGGAGGGAAGGGAGGCACGAGAGAACCAGAACCAAGACTGGGTCGAGCAGACTGCCAGACCCTGCTGCAGTGAAAATGAGACGTTTTAGAAAAGGACTCCGGTGGTTAGTACCACTACCGCCTTTTTCCACTGGACCGCCAAAATCAACACAAAATCAAAGTTCCTCATAGTAGCTTGAAGTAAAGTAGCTATATTGCAATGTACAAATACTCCATTATATTGGACTTAACATTTGGAGAATGCTAAATTGGACTTAGTTAGCAAAAATCTATAACAATGTATCTTATTTTATAAACATCTTAATCTGAAAAGTAACTAGTAACTAGTAACAGTTGTCACATAAATGTAAGTACAGTATTTCACTCTGAAATACTGTGAAGTATAACATATTTATAGCTATATAATGTATCTATAATATTCATGAATACACAGCACAGTACTTGAATAATATACTTAGTTACACCACTGCTATCGGGAAAATAACAAGTAAATAAAAGAGTTGGTTTTCAATGCATCATGTTTTATAAATGATCAGCCTCTAAAATGTAGTGACGTGTGAGGCGTTACAAAGTAGCGTATAACATAGATATACTCAGAATTATAAACGGTACAGTACTTAAGTAAATACACTTTGTATTCTCTTCTGCGGCCAACCAAGCCTCACCCACATGGCAACCCACAGCAGAAAAACAACCCGTAAAAATGATTCGTCAATACAACTTGAGACACACACACACACACACACACACACACACACACACACACACACACACACACACACACACAGAGAATAATCCCAAACACCCCTGGAAATAACTCCCCCACACTGATACACAAACATACACACTGCTGGGTGGGTACGTCAATAATATCCCAGTGTTCTACCAACCGCTCTCCTCTAACCTGTGCTACATTGACCTGAAGATATTCTCCGTGTGGCTCACAGCGAAAGGGATTACTGCTCCTTGACTTCGGTGGGAGCAGAACCTGCAGCCGCTCTGCCCCTTGAGGTGCCCGGGCATCCTCCCTGCATTAAGTAACAGCCACGTCTCCCGACAGCACTCAAACACAGCAGTCGAGACCCACGCAGGCTCCACTATCATTACAAGAACAAGTCCATATCTTCACCCGAGAGAAGAAAACAGAGAAAATTGAGTTTCCTTGATCTATTCATTCATTCATTCATGAAAAGGCTCAAACAAGGACAAATAGCGCACGTCCTTGTTTCGCGGCTGTTCATGAATGAATAAACAGGAATAAAGAGGAATCTCTTGTCTTGGTTCGGCCCCCGTTGGTATATCGGTCAATCAGCTCATAATGGATTATAATAAATTGGCTCCAAGAGCCGGATGAATTGCAGTGATCACCATGGAATTTTTATCAAGAGGGATTTTACAGGTTATGAGAAGATGATTCAGGCACCCGCACAAGCAAGTTTGTCACACATGTTTGAAGCCGGTAAACCTGCGGAAAACACAAAAACAAAGCTGTGCTTCCAAACGGGGGATAATTCAATACTGAGCCTTGTAAAATAGGCCTCCTGTGTGTGTGTGTGTGTGTGTGTGTGTGTGTGTGTGTAATGTAATGTAGTGTGTAAGTATGCTTTCAAATTCATGGATTTCACCTTTGTTCCCCCCCAAAAAATGTCAGTAAAAGACTTCTGCGCACCACTTTAAAGGTGGTAAATTCCAAATTCAGAGCCTATTTGAGGGATTGCCTCCACACGGCTCTCAACATGGCGACAGCTGAGCAGCTAACGATGCTAACAGCACAAACAGTGTCATCAACAACAACAGTGCTGACAGAGCTAACAGTGTTAACCTGGGAGGACCGTGGAGGGGCGTTACGCTTCTGGACGAGGGCGTGGGTCTGGACGGCGTTATCGGAGGTAACCGCTGTACGAGTGCTGGGCAGAGCGGCGTCCATTAGCCAGCTAGTGGGGCACAACAGAGAGACTCACATGCACTAAAAAGCACACTCTCTGCTCAGGTAAACGTTACTCCACTATATCTTTACGTAGCAAGTAGTTGTTTGCTGCTATATCAATGCTCTGCATTTGGAATTTAGCACCTTTCAACAAAAATGGACGACACATAACAAACAAGCATAATCCACTACATCCTTAGCAACCACTTTTCTGTTGATTATTGGCAATGGTCTAATGTGTTCCAACAATATTTATTTCCAACATGGTTCTCCAGCTCTTCATATCCACGGACTTTACATCCTTATCCTTAAAATATGCCCTTAAAAACGGCATACATGGCAAACTAATCAGCCGTATTTCTCCCGAAGAGATTAAGCTGCTTTAATCAAATTATTCTTCATCCCCCTGAAGTAAAAAAGAAAACTCAGTTTTGCACGTTCATTACTTCTACATTAGATTGTTACATAACTTTAAAAACAATGTCGCCGAGTGTCGGTGATGCAGATGATGCTCAGCTGCCTGCATCATTAATGAGACCCGTAATGGAAGGAAAGAAAGTCCTCTCAGGTGGCGCTTTAATTCCAGTTCCCTTCCACCGCGGCGTGATAAACACAGGCAGTGAGACAGACAGCGCTCGTTTGTTAATATGCATATGTGAGTGACTGTGCTAACGCGCGGCTGTGTGTGTGTGTGTGTGTGTGTGTGTGTGTGTGTGTGTGTGTGTGTTTCCCCAGAGGGAGACGGCGGGGGACGCATCAGAGTCAGCTCTGTTAAAATGCATCGAGCTGTGCTGTGGGGGTGTTCGTGAAATGAGATCTAGAAACCCCAAAGTGGCAGAGATCCCCTTCAACTCCACCAACAAATACCAGGTACTGCATGGGACTGATGCTGCTGCAGATGCAAGTCCACAATAAAATGTTTAATGTTTGAAGTAAAAATATGGATTTTTATTTTATTCCTAAATATATTTTTTTATTTATTTCTAACTATTGAAATATTATTTAGATTTGTTTTTGTTTCTTAATAAACTTAACTTTGTATTTAATGTGTTCTTTGAGATAATTCTGTTTGTGCTTTTAAATTGAAAAAACTGAAGGAAAAAAAAAAGACTTGTCTGAACGTGCATGCTCTTTACACCAACAGCCACCCTGCTTCACATTCATGCTGTTGCACATATTTATGCCCAACAGGCCACAAGCAGCACACTGTTTGCCACAGAGGGGCTGTCGTGTGTTATTTATGGTAGAAAGATTCATGTGGATTACAAACGGGTTGGTTTTGGCTGCTCAGAAGATCTGTTACTACCTTAAATTGGACATAAATACCTTTTTATTGTTGGAGACGGTCACAGCCAAAACCTGTTGGGTTAGGGTGGGTTGAGGTGAGAAGACTAATTGTCATTATATCATTAGACAGTAAACAAGCATGCTGTTTCCTCATCACAGTCGATCTAGAATCACGTGGTGCACATAAATGTTTTTAAAACTGTCTTAGATAGATCACAACGGGCACTCCTGAAGAGTCAAAAATGAATATTGAACTATGAAAAAGTCGTCACACTGAGCTTTAATTAAAGGGTAGCTTGTGTTTTGTTTCAAGCTTCCCTTATATTTGTGTGTCTATGTAACTAACGGGGCCGACAGTAGGTCCAGTGTGGAATGAGAGCGCTGAAAGCGGCTGCAGTGCCATCATATCTGGCAATTGTCTGACGTTATTGAAAGGACTCTTCAGAGAAATGAAACGCTTTTCTCTACCTTTTGTCTGTCAGTCATTTTTGTCTCACCAAGTCTAGCTCAAGGAGACATCTTGTTCTAAGATCTCGCTCTGTGGCTTTGATGTCGGAGCATGTTGTGTTGGCGTGCAGAAAGCGTAGCTTAGTGCTGTCTAACAAAAGTGTCGGAGTCATGGCTAAATATTTCGCTGACTTTGAGAATGTGGAAGCGGGTCAACCTTTTCCTTGGTTTGACTAAAAACAAACAAACAGGCCGAGTGAAAGATGTTGTATTCCTCTGTGGGGTCCTTTCCATAATGTTGTCGGACATTTATGACAACAATCTGAGCCATAAAGTGTCGAAAAGCAATCTCTTCCAGTGGACGTACGTTGACGGGTGACACTGCGGTCCGTTTTGCGGCTGCAGCGCTAAATACTGGACACACAAAGATGGGAGAATAGAATCCCTTTTACACCTTGCTCAAGGGCACCACAGCAATTAAGACGGGGGGGGGGGGGAGTTCTTCCGCTTTCTACTCTCAGTCTTTCCCAGCGTGTCTAGAGATTTGAACCAGCGTATGAATAACACAACAGTGATGTTGGAGCATACAAAGGACTTCCTGCATGCATTTTGTTCCCCGATTTAAAATAGGGACGTGTGTGTTGAGAAAAAAAAAAGCAATTTTGCTCTGGTTTTCTGAGATTAGATATGCTGTGGCTCAGATACAAATTACCTGGGGGAGTGTGTGTGTGTGTGTGTGTGTGTGTGTGTGTGTGTGTGTGTGTGTGTGTGTGTGTGTGTGTGTGTGTGTGTGTGTGTGTGTTTGTGTGGGGGGAAGGGGCGATGCACGGTGTAAAACCACAGGAATACACGTGAGATTGAATGCTCCTTCAACTCAGGTGCAATACATGTGACTTACAATGAGCACTCAGTCAAGTCCGCCTCGATGAGACTTTTATTTCAATCCTCTTGGAAAAATATGACACGATAAATGATTTCTGGTACGACCATGAAACTCATTGTCGTCCTGAGCCTTTTTACTTACAGGAGAAATGAAACATTGTAGACCGGCAAGAAACAACTCGCCATAAACTACATGTTGCAGCTTGTTTCATAATAAATATTGTCATGTCCTCACCAGTCTTCCAATGTCCTCCCCCTTTTTATTTTGAAGCTCTCTGTCCATGAAGTGGAGGACAATCCCTCTGGTCATATTCTGGTCATGAAGGGAGCGCCGGAGAGAATCTTGGACAGGTTGGTCAATCAATAATGAATCGATTATACGTCTCCCGAGTGAGGATTGCACAGAATTTGTACTTCTTTCTCACTTAATTTCATTTCCCCCTTCTCTTCCAGGGACTTAGTGAATAGAGACTACATTGTCCTTAAAGGCTGGCAATATTTTAATCGTATAATAGTTTGTTCTACGACAGCCGTGTCTAATGCATTATAAACATACCTATAATACGTAATAATCTACTTATAGCACAGTATAATCAAGGTTAAAAGCTCTCGGAAGTATTCATAGTGCGTTATATCAATAATCACAACACATTATAAAGCATTTTATAGTGACTTATAAGGTCAAGTAGCATGATGCTTTGTAATTGCTGGTCATTTACTGAGGATCATAGTGTATTTTAATTTCCAAAGGGCTTATAATCATATAACCTGTGCATGAAACGCATTATAAGTATGTTTATAATTCAATATAAATATATTTTATCTGAGAACGTTTTTTATTGTTGTTAACAAATCCTCTAACAAGAGCTTTGAATCGATCCAAGAATCAAATATTATCTGTGTGTCCAGAAGCTGAAATAGCGTATTCCTTTGTGCCGTGTACCTCCATTGTTGACCCACAAAAAACAATTAAAAACAATGTAGACAATATAGGAAAAAAATGCTCCTTCATCCCCATGAACATGGGCTCTGTAGTTTTGAAAGCACTGAGAATCACTGCACTGGAGCACAGGTGTGTATTAATCCACTGGTGAAAATAGTCCCCAACACTATTTACTCCTCGCCTGCTGTTTTAGAAAATGAGTTACCCTTTCAAAAAAAACAAAAAAACAATTAAACTATGAAGTCGTGACCTTTTCCAGTCGGAACTAATGGAGAGCCTCAGACAGGGTGGCACAATCACAGAGCGTTGGGTGAAACACAATGATGGGTTGATGGTTTTGGTCCTTTCAGGGAATTTGTTGAAAAACGAGAAAAACATAGAATAAATGGTTTTGTCGTTGCGTGTTAGATTGAGGTGCTGAAGATTTTTGGTCACACTTACAGTACATCACTGTTGGCCCAAGTCTGGCCCAGATTCCCAGAATGTGGACATGTTGGGCGGAGCAAATGAGCGACGCAGTGGCCGTTACATGACGCTCAGTAAGAACGTCCTTTTTCTTCTGTAGCCTCGGTTGGTTTCCCTTCTGGTCATCCCAAAAACTCATCTCCATCAACCGCCATCACTGGCTTTAGTTCCAGCTGGCTCCTGTTGTTCTCCAGCGCTTTCCAAACAAGATTGCAATGCAGATAGAGATGCTACTATTAGCTTTGGAAGCAGTGAGAGTATAGTATTGACACATGTTTTACAGGTGCAGTAGCATCATGATCCACGGCCAGGAGCAGGCTCTCGATGACAACTGGAGAGATGCTTTCCAGAATGCCTACATGGAGCTGGGAGGACTGGGAGAGAGAGTGCTTGGTTTGTTTTTTTTTCTTCTTTGTGGCGCTCGCTATTATCGGCCTGGGAATAGGTAGTGTGGAGAAGCAGTTGGACACAGCACTTACCTTTTATTATCTCCTTGGTAAAGAGAGCAGTTTAGCCACCCTGTAAAAGGGTGGACTGTTTTAATTGCAACAGCGTGAATAGAAGAGGCTTTGGCGCTGCAGTCTTGTAATGGACTTCCACGGAGTAAAAGCTGAAATGACCATTGCTACACAAAATGTTTTTTTTTTTTATTTATTTTTTTATGTAATGTTGTAAGTGTTATGTTATTGGACTGGCATTCAAATCAGGTCAACCTCTGCACTAAACTCAAATATTATTTGTACGTGAAATAACGTTGTAAAATGCCATAGACACATTTTAGGTGAAAAATCACTTCCCCGAAGTTCAATTTTCAATATCTCTAAAGTGTTCAGCATCCAGACTCTGTAAATGTCATCATTTTGACAACCGAGAAAAAAAAAAGAAAAAGAAAAAAAGAAAGTTAGCTGGCGTCTTTTTTTAAAAAGTGCCACAGGTAATACTTCTGTGCTGTCATCGTTTTCTGTTGCAGTAAGTATCACTTTTTCACAACAGCGAAATGTGGAATAATGCAATTTTTTTTTGGAGTGAAACTCCTGGAATCATTATTAATAATGAAATCCCAGTCATGCCTCGGGTGATGATGACGATGATGATGGTGGTGGTGGGTCGGGTGCTTCACTTCCAGACTGAGCGCGTTGTTGTGCTTTACTCTACAGGGACTCAAGAGACGCTGTTATTTCGAGGGCTGTGGGTCATGAATTAATAAATGCAACCTCCAAATCTAACATCTCAAATGAAAAGTGATTTGTATGCACACTGTTAGGTAAAGCATCATTGCAGGGACTATTTTCTAAAGATGTCTTTAATATTTACATTTATTTGCGGTGTTGTACTGTAAATATCAACAGCAAAGTGCATCCTTATTGTTTATTGGATGTTTTGGGCTTAAATCACCCTCGGGGTGATTAAAGACTTTGCTACTTTTTAAAGTGCCAGATAAATTATCAGAGCAATAAAACAACACCCCCCCCCCGTTATCTGCAGTGTACTTTGAGGTGTCAGTCAGTTCTGAACGATCACCTCACGGATCCGTCTTCTCCTGCAGGATTCTGCCACTTGAATCTGTCTTCATCCCAGTTCCCTCGAGGATTCACCTTCGACAGCGACGACACCAACTTTCCCACCGAGCAGCTCTGCTTCCTGGGTCTCATCTCCATGATTGATCCGCCGCGCGCCGCTGTGCCCGACGCAGTCGGTAAATGCCGCTCCGCTGGCATCAAGGTAATCGGTTCCACCGACTCAATTTTCATTGTAGTTCCTGAAAAGCCCCTTTTTCCCCCCTCGGCTTCATTCGTCGGACATTTTTAGAAAAGGGATTTGCATGTCAGATATCTTTTCAAATCCCAAAACGCACAGATCAGTCCGAGTGGGCCCTGATGGATGATAATCGATGGATGAATGAAGTTCTATAGCTCGGAGGAAACCGCTGAGAACATATCCAGTGCAAATACTTAACTCCATAAGGTAGCCAGAAATCAGTGACATGAGTGAGGATGTAGTTTGCAACCAACTTAAAATCCTCCCGTTTGGCAAGAGTGACCGCTGGCTGAGGCAAAAACACAAGAGCTGGTGTTTGGTTTGTCCACTCTGGGCTACCGTAGCAAGATGGCGGCATAACATAGCAGACTCCATACAAACGGCTCATTCTAAACTAACGCAAACACAATGATTCGTTGTTTTTATTTTTCATAATTCAGGTGATTATACACTAAAGAAAACATACTTATTTGTATTATGTTCCATTTATGCCAGTAGATCCTCATAAATGCTACAAGCTGGTTTGTAGAGATCTCAGTTTTTTATGTGAAAATAAAAACCAACAGGAGATAGAAGGAGATAACTGAGTATATTCCACTAACAGTTTTTAAAAAGTTCCTTTTTGCAAAATGCAGATTCAGTGCATTTGTTTTCATTATATGTTAATCAACTGCAAATACGCACAGAGCAGATGTTTTGTCAGAAAAGTAATAAGCCGGGCCGCAGGAAGGTTAAACAACATGAAATGGATAATGAGTAGAATAAGTCTAATTTCGGTTCTAAAACTACAAATACGGGAAAAGGATTTCACACACTTCAGGTACACAAGCTATCATGCCTCCTTTGATAATGAATTTTTGATAGACACACTGTAATTGGCTTAAAGAACAAACTCGAGGCAGAAGTGAGTGAAGATGTTGCTTTAAGGGAAGTAAATGGAGTTTATTCTAAAAAAAAAGAGAGTCTGATAAAATGTCAAAACCACAAAGTTTTCTGAGAGTTTTAGTTGTAATAGATCAGCTTTGTTTGGACTCAGGCGTTATGTTAACTCTAAATTATGCCATGTCTTTTTTTGACTTGACAAACATCAGACCGAGATCAAAACATTGTCGGTATAAATACATTTGTAGTCAGAAATGTGGGCAGAATGTCACAAACAGGCAACATTGATGTGGACTCTTTAATATGTATATATGTATATATATATATATATATATATATATATGCGTGTCAACATGCTTCATGTAACTGCTCGGTATTGCCGGACGTGAAGTGCTGTAGGTGTTCTCTCTGATTGAAGTGGAAGAAGACAATTTTGGACAAACACGCATCCACACCAGAACAAAGCCGCCGTATTTCCTCGTAGCTGAGCCCAGGAGGAAACTAGAGCTCCTGGCTCTAATTACTTTTTATTGGATGTAGTGCTAACGTTTCAGTGAAATGTGCATCCTCGGTTCACAGCATCGGTCTAAAGGCTTTAGTGCAATATATACTCCGTATAGCACCTTCCTTCGGCTTGTGTGTGTGTTCAGCTGTGGATCGTGATGGTGCTGTTGTTTTCAGGAATATTCCCAAAAATGACTTTTTCATACGAGGTTCAGATTCAATAGATATTCAAAAATAATGTATTCCTTGCAGTTTATATACATGCAGTTATGCAAACCAAAGATCTTACTCTCACTTATAGTTCAGGTCTATTACTTGCCACCGAAAAAGAAAAGGTTATATTCATAAATGTCCCAGACAGGGACAGATTTGATCTGATGTGAGATTTTTGGAGAGACTGATATTGAAACCCATTATACAATACACTCTATTGTCAATTATGGGATAAAAATAGAGGTTTTTAGTTATGCATATGTGTCAGAAAAGCTCAGTAGTGTGCAAAGTCAAGCTGAAAGCACTTGAAACCAGTAGGGCTGTAGTGAATAGTTTGAAGCTTGACATTGCTGTGCAGCCTTTCATTTTTATTCTTTTGTATTTTCATAAGGTTTAGAATTTGTGTTTCTGCACGGTTGCAGATAAAAATCAGGCAACACTAATGTTTTTAGTCTTACACTATTTGTAGAATGATATCCCCGTGGTGGCTGCGATCCAAACATCTCCAATAACCCAAGAGCGTTGTAGAGTCTGAAAGTCAACACTTATTGAAAGAACAACATATTCTTAACGAATCGGCTTCAAACCATATCTGTTGGTGTTTAGCCTTTCAAAAGCAACATTTTCACCGCGGGCCTGAATGCTGTTTGCTCTCCCGCTTGCCGCACACAGAGGGAGGCTCGCACCCGTATTCACGGGGCCGTCCAGCGGCAACACAGCGGCACAAAAAAAAATCACATTTAGTCATAAAAATATGATGCCAGACATTTGAAGTTTCATTCAAAAAAAACGAAAACTCAATTGAAGCTTCAAACAGAAATAGAAAAGACAGTCGGTACAGCACTAGAAAATAGGAAAACAGTGTTGAAGGGAAATTAAATGATGCTTATGACGTGGTGGACATTGTTGCAGGTGTACTGGAGGTTTTTATTGTTTTTCTGTTTTGTTTTTGGACTCACAAACCCTCACGTTTAAAGGGTTTTCTCACAATCGCACTACGCGAGCGATGGGAACCCACCAATCAAGACGTCTGTTGGAGTGCACTGACAGATTTGAACCCTTAACCCCTAATAGCGCCGCTCTTCCCCCCCGGTGTAACTACACAACACATTTGGATGACTTATAGACCCTTTAAGGCCCACGCTGCACTGTAGCTCAAGCATGCTGTGATACATGACGTCCAGATGAGAAACAGAGGGCTTTAATGCGATAACGCTCCGGGATTTATGGGACCTTCCCTCTGCCGTCAGGTGATCATGGTAACAGGGGACCACCCAATCACGGCCAAGGCCATCGCTAAAGGTGTGGGCATCATCTCCGAGGGCACCGAGACGGTCGAGGACATCGCCGAGAGACTGAACATCCCTCTGAGCCAAGTTAACCCCAGGTGTGTGTGTGTGTGTGTGTGTGTGCGTGTGTGTGTGTGCGCCTGCTGCTCTTAAAGCTAATCTAAGCGCCCACTAAAGATATTATGATATTATGTGTAAATCTGTTAAAAGGTCATGCTAAAACAGGCAGATATTACCAATTTTTTTTGGGGGGTCAAGGCCTACGTGGCAGCTTAAAAGATTACGATTCATATGTCAACCTAAGTTGTAAATCTGTCTAATATTAAGATGTAACAAACAGAATCGGCAGAAATGGTTTACTATTGTTATCTGTGCCAAGAGGTTAAGAAAGAGATCATTTCACTGTATTCAGTAGACATCTAGTGTTTATACTAGAGTGTTCAAAACAGTGTGATTTATTGGAAATCTGCTCAGGCCACATTCTAGTTTATCTTTAAAAATTCAACGTATTGAATTTTTGGCCACCCAAGGTCTACAGGATGTGTGTGCATCTACCGCTCTCACGTCTCTCTGTTGAATATGACACTAAAGCCAACCGCCGATTAGCTTAGCTTAGCATGAAGTCAAAATCTGCTTACCCAGCATCTCTTCAGTTCACAAATGAACATGTTACGTCCCTTTTGTTTTGTGAAAAACTCCATCAATGGGGGGAACAGGGAGACCTCAGGAAGATCTCTTTCCATGCAGTGTATTATGCCACGTGCACAGAGTAGATAGAAGTTAACACGGAACTTCAGAATGAGAATATTAAGCAGATAGGTGACGGCTGATTAAGCTCCGCCATGAAATAATGTGGTACATACTGTAACGAGACAGTCGGACGATTATCTGTTTCCCCCATTTCTATTCTTCATGCTAAGCTATGCTAATCGGCCGCTGTCTCCAGCTTCATATTCAACTGACAGATAAGAGAGTTGTAGTTATCGTCTAATCCAACTCTGCAAAAAAGTAAACAAGTCTATTCCCCTAAATGTTACGACAGAGAGCATGAAAAAGTCTATTTCTCCTGCCTGTGTGTGTGTGTGTGTGTGTTTGTGTGTGTGTGTGTGTGTGTGTAGGTGTGTGAGAAACAAACTTGAGGAGAAAGCAAGAAAATGTCAACTCCTTTGCATAACGGTCCCCGGTGTCACTGACTCCTTACTGTGTGTGTGTGTGTGTGTGTGTGTGTGTGTGTGTGTGTGTGTGTGTGTGTTTTTGTTTATCTTTGTGTATCCCAGGGATGCCAGGGCTTGCGTGGTGCACGGCTCGGACTTAAAGGACATGAGCCCCGAGTACCTTGACGACCTGCTGAGGAACCACACTGAGATAGTGTTCGCTCGCACCTCCCCTCAGCAGAAGCTCATCATAGTGGAGGGCTGCCAGAGACAGGTCAATGGACAGGAGTGTGTGTGTGTGTGTGTGTGTGTGTGTGTGTGTGTGTGTGTGTGTGTGTGTGTGTGTGTGTGTGTGTGTGTGAGAGACTGTGTGTTTGGGTCTTGTTGAGAACAGCTGAATATCAATGTGTATGTGTTTATATGTCTGAATGTAACCATGTGTGTGTTTGTGATAACGTCTGTCTGAATGCTTGAATGTGTTTGTTTACTTAAGTGCAGAGGAATGGTTGTGTGTGTGTGTGTGTGTGTGTGTGTGTGTGTGTGTGTGTGTCTGTCTGTCTGTGTGTGTCCCTGCCATTTAAGGCTGAATACAGTTTACTGTGTATGTAACTCTTTGTGTGTGTTTGAGCCATTTGTTAGTGCAGGAGGTTGAATGGATGAATACAGGCTTTTGTGCATGTGTGTGTGTGTGTGTGTGTGTGTGTGTGTGTGTGTGTGTGTATGTTTGGATGCATGTGCAGAGCCATTTTCACTATGTGGTTGAATACGAGTGCATATATCTGTAAAGCATATTAACTATATGGTCACATATCACACCCTATAGCCTATACATGCCTTAATGTTTGGTATGTGCTCAGCATTTATGTGTGAATGGTTGAAATTAGACACGTATGCACTTGCACACAGCCCCATATATTGAGGTCATGCTACAATACACCCTTGACTTATTCACTCTCACTCTGTGTGACTGAATGATCGCAACTCAATTCCATTTTTTCATTTAATCTCCCCAGAGCTGCTTTGAGGAGACATTATTAAGACAGAAGGGGTGGAGGAACGAGAGGGAGAAAGCTTAAATCATAGTACTTATCTTCCTCTTCCTGACACTTTTTGTTTTGCCGGTTCCTCGGCGGGTGCAGGGGGCCATCGTGGCTGTGACGGGCGACGGCGTCAACGACTCGCCGGCCCTAAAGAAAGCCGACATCGGCGTTGCCATGGGGATCGCCGGCTCCGACGTGTCCAAGCAGGCGGCTGACATGATCCTGCTCGACGACAACTTTGCCTCCATCGTCACCGGAGTGGAGGAGGGTGAGTGGAGGAGGGGGGGGGGGGGGGGGGGGGGGGGGGGGAGTAGTGAGGGAGACAGAGTGGAGGAAGGAAGACAAATGAGTTTCAGAGGAAACAGGGAGGGGGCGATTTAAAAACTTTGAAATTAAAACGTTTCTGCCAGCAAGCTCCTTTGTCATGTAGAGACTGGAGATAATTAGTACATAAATACCTTACAATTGAAAATGTGATATGAGTATCACTGTGGCTTTCACACAGTACTTAACAGAACTTCAGACGTAGAATGTAGAACAGAAGTGGATGTAGTCTCCGTGATGTCACACATTGGTTCGTGGACTGACGTTTTGAAGCCTCAAGTTCGGCGTTTTGGTTGTCAGCAAGTGACCCGAGAAGGTGGACCTGAGTACAACCGAGCGAGACGTTTTCAAGAGACCAAAAATATTGCAATAAACTTTCATGGAGCGGAAACACACTGTGAAAGAGTTAAAGTTCTAAGCATCGACTTTAGACAAGAAGTGGACTGCCGTTATGACCTGTCAATCACAGTAAGCCCCGCCCAAAAGCATCCCCTGCTTTATGGTCTGTCTGACTCTAAATGGAGCATAATGTACTAAATGAACATCATGCTGTATTGAAGAAGACTGTAAACTAGAGATTGAGACCATAAACTCATGTTTACAATGTTTACTGAGGGAATAAATCAAGAGAGAAGTAGAGTCATTTTAGACTAGACTTCTATACAATTGGACTTATTTTTGCAACCAGAGGAGTCGCCCCTAAAGTGAGGCACTTCACATTTCTGAGCCGGAGGTTGTCTGTAGAATAGACTTCAGTCACAGACGAGGCAACAAGGCGACGAGGCAACAAGGCGACGAGGCAACAAGGCGACGAGGCGAGGGTGCCAATTGTTTACTCGTGCCTTCCATAAGCCCTCAGGACGGCTCTACTTCTTCGTCCTCTCATGTTGGACTGAGGGCAGAGTGGACGCTACAGTGACTCACTATCGCCTCTCAGGGTATAAGAGGTATTGCAAGACAGGAAGGGCTGAGGCTCGTGGTTTGCATTCTCCTTTCAGGAGATATGTCTGCAAAAACAATACAGAGACGTCTTTGACATAACGTCAACGCTGTAACCTCTTCGCATTCTGTTGAAAAATAATTTCATTTTTTTCTGTTTTAATTAAGCTAAAATTCTGTCCAGATCCTCCACATTGAACCTCTAAATCTTGACTTGAGACTTGACCTCCTAAAGACTCGTTTACAGACGAGACTTTAAAGGAAAATCTTTCAAGACTCAGGTTTTAAACTGGTAAGAACTGGGAAAATGAAAATCAATTAGACGGCTACTAAGTGGGGCCTACGTATTTTATTTTCATGCTCATGTAATGAAAGGACTTGGTGTCACTCAGCTAAGTAGAAAAAACTCTATCAACAACTTTGAAAGTAAGGGAAATATTCAAATGCTGAACTTGAATCTTGACCTGTAATTCTCTTATTAAGACTTGTGAAGTGAAATTGCTCTGCCCTCAAGGACTTGACTTGAGAGTTACTCTGACAGATTTGAGATTTGACTTGAGGCTTGCCACAAGAGACTGGTATTTAATTAAAGTGGGGGTGTGCTAATAAGGTCTGAGAGAAGAAAAAAAAACACATTAGTAATGTGGAAATGCTGACACAGCAAAGTCATTTTTTTTATTTCAGCCAGTCTGAATTAGCTTAAACACAATAAAAAATAAAGGCAATATGGTGGTGGGTAACCAGTAGCCCATCCAAAATACACACATATCCCCTGATAATGTATTTACACACACGTATCTTTTTCTTCCTTTCATTTCTGATCGCTGCAGGCCGTCTCATCTTTGACAACTTGAAGAAGTCCATTGCGTACACGCTGACCAGTAACATCCCAGAGATCTCGCCCTTCCTCCTCTTCATCTGTGCAAGTGTTCCTCTTCCTCTGGGAACTGTCACCATCCTCTGCATCGACCTGGGCACTGACATGGTGAGCTCGGGGGGGGGGGGGGGGACGACGACGACGAACGCTCACCTCTCTTTGTTCAGTCCTTCAATCCCTGTGTAGACATGCTGACAATAGTGTTCCTGCTTTATCTTAATTAATACGTTTGAAACTTAAAGCAAAACTTAATTTAGACACCTAAAAAAAGCTGTTTAAGTGTACACTATATTTACAATATTTTCAACACCTTACCGTCTGACGGGGAAGTGAAGCCGTTATCCGTTCTCTTTTATATTTGAAAAGTGATAGCTGTTCAGGCAACTTTCTCTGCACCTACTCAGTTTACAGGAGTTTCACAGGAGGGCGTGACAACAAAAACATACGGTTCTAGATTTAACTTTACTTTTTGGCTTGTATTCCAAGCACTTTCAAGTGTTCAAAGCTAATTGTTAGCTAATTCTAGTGATTCGTCTCAATGAGCGGATGCTAATTGTTAGCATGTTGCATGGCTACGGGGAAGCTAGAGGTGACATTGAGGAAACTACGGTTAGTATCGGCGTGGAATATGAGTGCCCGAAGGTAAAAAAAAAAGAACAAAACATTTGGTTTAATTTGTTCTTTCTGTTGGTGTGAGAAATTTGCTTATGGCTCACCGCCGACATCCATTTGTTCGAGCAGAACAAAGGCGGGGTGACGCTCACATACAGATTTACATTTCACAGCTCTGCCATTTCCAGATGCCCGTCTCGCCATTGTATTTCCAGCAGCAACAAAAAGAGTTGCTGGCACGCCGCTCGCCTGAGGGGCGTAATCCATCATTGCGAAAGAAAGGAAGCACGGGATGAATATATTCAAAAGGACTTGTTCTGTTGTGTTCATTACTGTAACTTTAATTTTTCCTGCTCTCAGCCACCAGACAGTAACATGCGGCTGAAACCGGTTCTTATACATCCCAGTGTGCCGAAAGCAAAAACCGTAGTAATGAGGCACAGGCAGCATAATGGCCTCATATCCAACCGCCAAGAGGCATTTTATGTCCCCACAGGTTAAAGACGGAGACGAGCAGCTGGCTAACATTGTTAACAAAGCAGTTCCACTTATTTCACCCAGGTGACTTCAAAGATGAACTTCTTTGGTTTCCTAGCGGCGGGACAGATTTGTTCATGTTCACAAATATTTACTTGACTGTCTGAGATCACAGGGGACGGTGCATTCTTTATTGGCGGGATTTCTCTTCAAAGATGTGATGATTGAATTTTAAAAGCACCGTATTTGTGCAACTGTTTTGCATATAAAAAAACACTTCCTCTTCAAAGTAACATGTCTGCATGTATTTAATAACCGTTGGTGGAGTGAACAGCTGGATGTTTGCTTTGAAGAGTAGGACCCAAAACTGAAGAAAATATTTAAATATTCAATAAAGTACCTGAAAAGTGTTTATAGTACAGTACACAAGTATAATTAGAAATTTCCCCATGTCTGCTGCCGAGGTTGTTAACAGCTTGTTAACAGCTTAGTTCAACTCCAGGCAACAGGCTTGAGGGCTCTGCTGAGATTTAGCAGTGACAAGCAGCACTTGGAGTCTGCTATGATTATTTTTAGCAAGCAGTGCCATGTGGAAAAGGACGGCTGCAAGAGATGTTTATCAAAGCAGGATGTGGCACACTTAAGAGTGCTTCAAAATTTGGATATCGCGCACATACACACTCACACTGTTAAAAAAAAAGAAAGAAAAGAAAATCAATGCCGAGCTCAGTGGCATCCTTTTCCCTCCTGTCTCTCTCAGCGGCTGCGGGTCAGAGGAGGGTAACGCCAAAACAAACTGGATTTGTACACCGCGGAGCATGTGTTCAGTTTCACACAGTGCCAAGTCCCCACCTCAAATCCCACCTAAGTCGCACAGATACCCTGCCCTAAGTCACACATATTGCTCCGGTGCTTACCTGGTAAAACCAGCCAATATAAGATCTTTATTACGTGCAGAGACCTTTCTACCCTCCTACTTTATGAGTGCCTTGAAATTCACTATCAGTCTCTCGCCTCTTGTCTCCTCTCTCCGCCTCTCTCTCTGTCACTGTCACCGCTTCTTTTCTTCTTCTTTTTTTTTTTTTTCGTCTCCTTGCCCTTTTTCTGTCTTTTCTCTCCTTCCGCGCGGTGATTGAGTGCTGAATTATATTAATGGTGATGTGTCTAAGGTACCCCGTGTCTGCCGCTGTCATCGTGCCTTTGTGCCGTTGCCACCAAGACAAATTCCTGAACATTTATTGCAACAAGGCGAATAATGTGAGCTGATTCTGTGCTGTCCTCCCATCGCCTCCAGGTCCCAGCCATCTCATTGGCTTACGAGACGGCGGAGAGTGACATCATGAAACGGCAACCGAGGAACCCCCAGACAGACAAGCTCGTCAACGAACGCCTCATCAGCATGGCGTACGGACAGATAGGTTTGTCCTCTCGTGGCTCATAATCTCTTTGGACCGCAGCTCTTAAACCCGAATCACTGGGACAGGTTATGAAGTTATGGTTATAATAAACATTACAGGCATAAAAAATATTGACATTTATTAGAAATGTCTTACTGCCTTTGTAACTGTTTAAGGACAGTCAGGAGAGAGTCCCATGATTTTCCTCTTAATTGTTGTGACATTTGCAGCAAATTGAGAGCATGCAGCTATTTTCGACTTCTCGGTCACGTTTCAGTGGTTGGAGCCTCTCTTGAATGCATGCTTTTTTATCTCCGGTTTTATATGTTTTGGGAATTGTGAAACTCAAAGGCTGGCCCAATTTTATGGGCCGTTAAATAGGTCAAAATATGGCAGGGCTTCACTGGATGGCATACAATTTGGAGCCGAACACGTTCCAAACAGCCAGCAAACTCACATCAACTCCCATATTTCTTCAAGGAAGACCACCACTGGGGGGGGGGGGGGGGGGGGGGACTTTTGCAGGTCACATCAAATCACATTTACAATCCGCTGTTCTGTCATTACAGCTTGAAGTCCGGAAGCATCGACAGTGAACGTCTAACTGATGATCTGATTTAGAGTGACGCGCAACGACAGTAGAGTTCCAACACTATCAGCGAAGTAGAAGTAACGGCATCCTAAAAACAGACGCAACCAGCTGTGGGATCCAATACTACCAGACTATTTAGTATGCCAGAAACAAAAGATTCAGTATGTCCCAATACATAGTGAGTCAAATGCAATATGCCAAATATAGCAGGATGTTCTACTACATCATTGAACAGTATGCAAGCCTGTATGCTTGTCTGGCTATTCTGACCCAGAATTCTTTGTGCAGCAGATATCTGACCGAGACGGTCAAAGTGGTATGTCCCAAATGAATGCACACTGTACGCACAAGTGCTTGCTTTGTAAGGGCAGCTGCAGTATATGTACTAAAGGTAACAAATAAAAAAAAAACGTACTCGATTTGGAACGCCGTGCAATTTTCTCCTTCTGAGATGAAGATGTTAACGTCAACACAAACGCTGGGTTTCATTTTAGCGGCGTAATGAATGAGAGGATTAATGCGCATTGCCTCCATCTTTGATCGGTACTGGTGGAGGTTTAGTATATGTTGAAGACTTTAGCTCTAAAATAAGACGTCCATCATGTTGAAAATGTTACGCCCACTCTGACAAAACAACATTCTCAAACATGAAATTAAAAGTCACTCCCGGCTATTATTGCTGTCCTGAGCTGTCTGGAGCCATTTACCAGAGGGCAGAGGGAGGCAGACGTAATCACCTGTGCTGTTGTTGAACCAATATTAAGTGCACAGCAGGTGGACTGAGGCTGAATGTCCAGGGTGTCAAAAAATAAGCACTTTCCAGGTCAATTTATTTGTCACATTTTGGTATAACTCCTGCAAATAAGTGATGCAAAACATTGTACCACCGGCATTATTAGTGCTGCTGTCAAAATAGCTTTTGCCGAACGACACTCATTATCTATAAATCTTGCTATTTTCCTACTTACGCTGCAATAAAGCTGCCCCTGTTGCTACACTGTGATGGGATACAAGAGATGAGTAACAAAAAAATCCAATCCAATGGCACACAATTTACTCAATAGTCTTGAAGGCAACCATCCATTACTTTAGCGGTAATTTAGACAAAATTAATGTGATGACTGTTTAAGCAGCGCTGAGATTAGCGTCTTCAAAATACCACCCAAATAAAATGGGTAACATCTTATTATGCGGTTCACAAATGTCCCAATAAATTCTTCATAACTTGCTGGTTTTATTTCATTGGTACACTTCTAAATGCTTTAAATGCTTTCGTTAATGCGCAGCAGGTCCAGCAAAAATGCATAATGTATTTTTTTTTTCTCCAGACAAACGTGTAAAATCAACACAAATAGCTAAACTCTAACTAAAATAACTGAACAGTGACTGACATTAGTGTCCATTTCCTCTAAACTAGCACCAAATGACATGGTTCTTTACAGGAAACCTATTAAGAAAATTATTAGGAAATTACAGATCCGTAAAATGAAGTCTTGCTATAAAATGTAACATAATGTTTTAGTACCTTACTGAGTACACTGAACAGATGAACAGATGACGTTTTGACTTTGATCCCTTGGCACATATTTTCTCTGTTTCCAGGGATGATCCAGGCTCTTGCTGGTTTTTTCACCTACTTTGTGATTTTGGCGGAGAACGGCTTCCGCCCGGTAGACCTGCTGGGTATCCGCGTCAGATGGGACGACCGCGAGGTCAACGACTTGGAGGACAGCTACGGGCAGCAGTGGGTAAGGAGCGGGGGACAGAGACGAACCGGCACACCCGTTGAACGTTCCCATGCTTGCGCAGGAATGAATGCAATGAATGCAATGAATGTGTTTCAACCTCGCAGACCTACGAGCAGAGGAAGATCATCGAGTTCACCTGCCACACCTCCTTCTTCATCAGCATCGTTGTTGTCCAATGGGCTGATGTCATCATCTGCAAGACCAGGAGGAATTCCCTCTTTCAGCAGGGCATGAAGTAAGTGAGGGATGGATGGAAGGTTGTACAAAAAATCGAGGCGCGTAGCTGGGGAGGCGGATTCACCTTTAAGTCAGTCATTTGTGACTTTGAAGATTTCCGTTGAGTGTTTTTGAATAGTTTGAACCTCTTCCTCTCCTTTTTTGCTTGTGTTCAACAGGAACAGGATTCTGATCTTCGGTCTGTTTGTGGAGACTGCTCTGGCCGCCTTCCTCTCCTACTGCCCCGGAATGGACGTCGCCTTGCGCATGTACCCCCTGAAGTACGCTCTGCCCGTTATGCAATATTCTCCACCGAACCGAAAAATAACCTCTTAAAGACCTGATGGGCTGCCGTTAGCCTGTCACTCTCGGCTTCGAATGAAGTCTGTGGTCTTCTTAAACGCCACGTTTGTTATCCTTAATATTCACAAAATGGCCGCAATGAATTGAACAATTTGCACTCTGCCCGTGACTCACTGCTGCTCCGTTCATCCCCGCCCCTGTTGTATCTCTCTTCCTCTCAGGCCCCTGTGGTGGTTCTGTGCCTTCCCATACAGTCTCCTCATCTTCATTTATGATGAGGTCCGTAAATTCATTCTGAGGAGGAGCCCTGGAGGTAAGCAGTTATTAACAGAAGCCAAGATTAAAATAGTTCAACCGCCTTTGTCTTGTTAATAAGCTGAAAGGGGGGAGAAAGAAAAAAAATTGCCAAGTGATGGTGCACTGATTGACGCCCCTATAGCTCAGGAACCACATGTGGCATTTTCTATCAAGACCTTTTCTCCCGTCCTCTCTACATCTCTCAGCCTTCACGCTGTCCTTAAACACACATGTCCACTCCTTAAAGGACACACTGATTGACAAAGTCGCCACAGCTCTGGTCTGCTGATCTGACCTGAAGGATCCCAGCATGCATTTGAGAGATGGTGACAAGCAGTCGAAGATCAAGTTCAATGTCAGTCGAAACGAGCACAAAAAAAATTTATATAAGAACAACATAGAGCTGTTTTGAAGGAAGATCAAAAAGGAAAGGACAGGTAGCAATTTTACAAAACAATGTTGGCAGCAATTATGGATGATTACTGATGACAATGTGAGCTTTGACTTTGATGTAATGCTGAAAACATGGATTTAAAAACATGGGTGTTCAACCCTGTTGGCCAGCTGTCATATCAACATCTCTTTCATTTTTGTTTTTTTGAGACGAAGTAAACTATATGCAAAATTTTTGCAATTTACATCGTTTTTCCTGGCAGTTTCAAATGTGGCTATTGTCATTTTTTTGTTGTTGCATGTATTATAAAGCAGTAACTGTAATATTTTTCATTTAAAACGTATCATTAACCCCTAGCTTAAACCAATGCAGCTGAACACTATCAGGCCTCCAGCGAGCCAATCGATGCTGAACAGTCCTCCGGCGTTCAGAGCTGCAGGCTCTGTAACACTTGACTGATTACTGTTTGTCTTCCAGGTCTGATTCCTGACAACATAGCATGTAAATGCACTGCTGTCTGGCACTTTGCTCAGGAATTCAATTTAATAAATGGAGCATAAAATCACGGCAAATAAACAAGGCAACATTCAGTGGTGAAAATCACACATCACTGAAATCTAGTGTGATCTGATTCTTCGGGCCAAAGGCTGCATCTGCGCTAGATTTAAACCTTAACCCTTTTAAAAAAAAAGATATCTTGCTAATGAACAGACGGGTGAAAAACGCAGGCCACTTCTAATTTTGTTGACGGAAGCAGTCAAGCAATATGATCAGAGATTATTGCAAAAACATTAAGTGATTCATCTTCTTGCCTTTAGGTCAAAGAAATCGCAACCTTTAGCAGCAGGTGAAATACAACATGCAGGCAGCGATCTGTGTGGACTCAGACAACTCTGTGAACATGTGTTACACTTGCACCAGCAAAGAGATTATACCTGTCCAACAGCAAGAGAAACAGTAGAGAATGATGAGAAAGGAAATTAAAGCAGGCTGATGAAGGCTCTTGAGATATGCCCCCAAAAAGATCGTACACATGATATGGACACACTTCAGCAGCTCCAAATCTGCTCGCTGCCACCTCGTTTCGGCTGATGGGGGCCAAGACATTGGGAGACAAATACAATTTATCGTGACAGCTAATCATTTCTGTTAATCTCTGTGTCACGGGCTGCTGATCAGACTCTTAGAGTTATAAGGGGATTCATTTGGAAATGTACAGAGACAAAGACAACGAGATGAATACAAATAGAGCGATACGGAAGGTTATTATGAAAAGTGCTCGCCTGTCATTTTGGTCTCTGACACTTTCTCTCTCTCTCTCTCTCTCTCTCTCTCTCTCTCTCTCTCTCTCTCTCTCTCTTTCTCTTCCAGGTTGGGTGGAGCAGGAGACATATTATTAACATTCAGAAAATGTCGGTTTGAGTTTGCGTGTCTGTGAGAGTGTGTGCGTATGCGTACATGAGATATTGTGCGTGCTTGTGGGGGTAGAACTGTGTGTGTGTGTGTGTGTGTGTGTGTGTGTGTGTGTGTGTGTGTGTCAGTTGTAATATTGCATGGATCAGTTCACAAATCTGATTATCGTAAGAAAAAATACTGCTGAAAATAGGCTTTTCATTGTGCGTTGAGTTTTTCCTCGATGGTAATGCATACCTACAGCATGTGCCTTATAAACTGATACCAAAGGCTACAGAAGAACACCAAATGTCGCTCATGAGATGTACCAAATAAAATCTATTCCAAAAAGATTCCTGGCCATGGTTTTGTTGTTCTGTGATTTTGCGGTCATCCCGTTTGGGAGAAGATATTAAACAACTCATCAATTCTCATATGTAGGATGCCACATGAGTCAATATCTGTAATGTTCCCCAAACCACTAGATCTGCCTTTGATAATAATTGTAACGATACATCAGATTTATATTGCACTTTTCAAAGTTGTCAAAGACGCTTTACACGCTGTAGAATAAAACAAAAAATGAAGAAGAAAAAAAAACATGCAGTAAAACTCAAAAGATGACAATAAAATGACAATAAAATGAAGCAAAAGATCAGACTAAAAGGATGTCTAGGCCATTAAGCAAGCACCTCTTAAGCAAGTGTGAAGAGGTGGGTTTTGAGAGCCTTTGAACGATGATAATGTGGGTGCATTTTTGATGTGGTTTGGTAATGAGTTCCACCGAGAGGGACGACAACATTTGAAACACTCTGTAACCCCAGGTGAGGCGTTTGGTCCTGGAGACTTGCAGGAGATGAGCACCAGCCCAACTGTTTTAACATCTATTCGGTAAGCGGTGAGGGTGGAGTGAGTTGGTGGAGTGATGCTCTTAGAGGAGAGGTAGAGATGAGAATCATCGGTATAACTGTGAAACCGGAGGCTGTGGTGGCGGAGGATTCGTCCACCTAATTCACAATGCGAATGGTTTCAATGAAACGTGAGAAGAGCGAATTTGTTCCTGACCATCTTTGCCTCCATTTACACATATTAAATAATATATAAATGAGGCTAAATGAATGCTGTTCGGTGGAGTTGACGGGCCTTTTCATTCCGTTCATTTCCTGTCATCAGTAAAACAAACAGAATGTACACCAGCATTATAAGTACGCTACAACTATCAGGTGTACTGCAGTTTTTAAAATGTATTTGGCAACCATAATAAAATCTCCTGCGACCCAACTGTGGGACACGACCCAGTCTTTGGGAACGACTTATGTAGAGGATGAACAGAAGGGGACCAAGCACAGAACCCTGGGGGACACCATGGGTGACAGGAACTATGGTCCATTTAAAGTGGTTGATGGAGATGAACTGATGTCTGTCAGAGAGGTACCAGTGATACCAAGAAGGGATTTGAGGTCGGTGAACTGACACATGTATTTTTCAAGTGTAAAATTCCTACATAGTTCTTTAACACCCACATCAAAAATGTTATGCATTTATGTTAAAAAATCGTCCAATTTATCATTATTTTCAAATGAATCCTGGGTGCCCCCCTCAGAATCAGTCAGACTCTGCCTGCGCTCATATTTTCCTGGTCCCATCATCCATTATGTATGCCCTTGTGTCTTCTATTCACTGGACACTCGTTACCTTACTGTCAAAATAGTCAACAACAAGAAATCGGCAGGCAGGGGAGCATTTCAAAAGCAATGTCAGGTCAAAAGCAATGTCAAAACTATTCTAAAAAAATGTTCGAAGGGTTTTAACTCTCATGTAACCAACCGTGTCTAATTTAAGTCCTACATGGTCTCTTATATTATACTTTACGCAACATTAATATGGTAGCAGGCCATTGGGAACCAGTCGAGGGCTGCTTCTGGGCATCATTAACCCCACTGTTTAATATCTGGATGAGTGTGTGTAGATGTCTGATTGTGTGTCTGGCTCCTTTAAATATTTATAATTTCCCTGACAGTGTAAATGGCTGTTGCTGCATGTTTTCCTATGTTTACATCAACCATTTTATTGTTGCTTATTGGAAAGCTATAAAACCCTCACAACCAGAGAATGTGTGAGAATTTTGCTATAAATATGACGTCAATGATTATTTTATTGTCAACATAGTAAAGTTTTTAAATGTTTGCTGATCAATTAACGGATGAATAAACGAGGCCAAAAGTTTCAGCTCTAAACTCATCTACAGCAATAATAACATTATCATTGTTAATAATAATAACAACAGCAATAATAATAGTAATTATAATAGTTGTTTTAAGCAGTTATTTTATTAAAGCTTAAATGTAGTATTTATTTATATTTATTTAAGCTATATTTATTTATCTGTTAAGGGGAGAGACAACAGATTTTTTAACTGATTTTTTTTTTAATGTAAAAGACCAACGAGCTTATAAATGCGAATGAGAAGAAACGGTTTGTGTTCGTCCTCAGCTCACTCTGACCAAGTGTGACCTTAAAAAACAGCCGTTGAAGGTTTCAGATAACGTTAGAGGAACAACAACATCCGGTTACGTCACTTCCGTTCACTCCGTGTCAAACATGGCGCTCCTACTAAGGTCAGTACGTCTGTGCTTCCCCAATGTTTTGGGCTCGGGGAAAGTTGTTGTCTCGTTTTTCTTGGGTACCTTGTCAAAGCTGAGGAAAACACGCTCGAGTGTGACAATGTTCCGTTTGTTTATTATTATTTAATAAACTTAAATATGGTGAAAGGCAGCGCTAGCTGGCGTTAGCTAGCCGCCCAACACTAGCGTTAGCTATTTCTCGGGCGTTTAGAAGCTAGTAAAGAGTGGACTTTGGTTCTTAGTATGATTAATGACGGACTCAAAAGGTGTCACTTGCTGCCTCCAGACTTCAGATAGGCGTTGAATGTCCGTAAGCTCCCTAACCGGAAAGTTTGTTCTGGTTTAACTTGGAGTTAGCTAACTAACTTGACAGTTTAGCTAGCTACATTGCTACGCCTCCGTGCCTTTAACAACTGTGTAATAACATCGTAACGTGAGAGAGTCGAATGTCTGTCGACACTTCACTGACCCTGTGTGGCGTTTGAAGGTGAGCAAAGCGCCTCTCAGTCGTATGAAGCCAGTGCTTATCACTGTGCTAATAAGCTAGTTCATTCCTTCTTTCTCACGATAGAGAGTCTCCTCGATCAGATTGACTTGGGTTTGCCTGTATGCCACAAAACTGGGCGTAACATTGTTCTAGTCCAAGTGTGAGTCGGTTTTATGGCTGCATAATAAAAGTAAATGAATGGGTGTTTCAGAAATCATGCTGTCAGATATACCACTTCATAATTGCTTTGTAGTGTTTGTTTAGACAAGGTTATTTGTAATATGTACAGTATAGTTCAGATGTAATTAGTTACTGAAATAGTTTGGAACATTCCTACTATTAAAATGACCCAAGTTAAATTCATGTAGATACTGTATGATTGTATGCTTTTTCTAATTGACTGCAGACACAAACGTCCTGATAGCAAATAAAAGGTTATTTCTAACATTTGGTTCTTGTGTTTAGGACGTTGGCCCGTCAGAGTGTCTGTCTCTCCAGACCACACTACAGTGTCTTCTACAGACAGTAAGTTGAGTGAGTGAGTGAATGAGTGTGTGTGTGTGTGTGTGTGTGTGTGTGTGTGTGTGTGAGTGTGTGTGAGTGAGTGAGTGAGAAAAACATGGTTCACATAAATACACTGCTACATCTCATAGTAGTGGTACAGATGCATGCTAAATCCTAAGTACAATGAATTGTTCTCCTGTAAGTTCATGCACTCAAGGTGTTTTTCTCTCTCTACAGTGCTGCTCCAATGGGAACCACAGCTAAGGAAGAGATGAACAAGTTTTGGGCCAAAAATGCCAAATTAAGCAGACCCATGTCTCCTCATCTCACCATTTACAAGTACGTACTCTATGCCACGCCTCCATTCATGTTGAATAATCTCTGCGTATTATTTTCAAAGAAACTAGAAAATCTACTGTGGAACATTATCCAAGTTGAAAATAATATTACAATAAAAGCCAATTTTCAGATCATGCTGGACAAGCCACCATTGTCAGAGATTTTCACGTCATGCAGTGAAATGAGAAACTTGATTTACTGTCAGGCGGTGATTATCATAAAACCTGGAGTCAAGAAAATCTTTTTTTTAACTTTCCCGGCTCAATTTTATCCATTTGTATTTCTGTCATGTTGGATCATTGTTATGGCTACTCTATGTCGGGGCAGCTGGTTCCCTAATCTAGTGATTTAAATCATACTCTTTCACCTGTTTGAAATGACTACGTATAACAGCGTAGGCCTTGTTAAATTGTCATTTACTTTCATTTGTAATTGTAAAAATACCTCCCATTGCTTGCTTTTTTGCTTTGTGAGTCTCGACCACTGAGTAAAACATTGCTGCCTGCAGCTAAAATAAAAACATCCCAGAGTCCTGTTTCCCTTTCTGTTCTATGCTGCAGTGATGCAACTTGGCAGCTTGAGCCAAACCTGGAACAAAACAGTTTTAAAAATTCAAGCGATCGTGAGTGAAGGCTCAACGCTTTGAGTGTGTTTCAACCACATATGTCTGGCATCATAGTGAATGTGTGGCATTCATTTTTGTGCTTCAGATGGTCCGTCCCCATGGTGATGTCCATCACGTTCAGAGGAACTGGAGTGGGGCTCAGTGGAGGTAACGCATCTGTTTTTTTTCATCGTCATCATGACTAAAGTTACAGATAAGCTTCTAAATAATGTTCCTTCTGTAGTTCCAATTATTCCACATTAAAAAAAATAAAAGCAAAACTGCATGATGATGCTATGTGTGGTCTTTCACGTTATTATTAGCTAAGTGAAGCCGTTCCACCGCCTCTTGTCAGCTTGTGATTGACCCTGAAACTGTCTCCGGGGCGTTTCAGTCCATCACTATTGATTTCTGCTAAGAGCGTTTACAAACGGAGGCTGTTCAATACAATTCAACCTTTTGCGTGTTTAAAATCATGTCTGACGCTGGCCTGCTAACGGCTTTCATCCATTTGCCCGGTGTAATCGTTGTGGCATCGTTCATTGGTGCTCCTGACCTTGATGAGTGTCTTTTGATGAATGTTTTACTTTGTCCTGTCTTTCTATCAAAGTCCCTCATGTGCTTTATCACTGAAATCCTCTCGCTGGCTTCCATTGCAAAGAGGCTGGTAAATTAACAACATTTTTTTCTGGCAATCCCTCGTTATTGTTTAGACAACCTGCCTTTCAAAGCAATTCTTTTTGCATTTTGAATTAAAACTGGTAAGAATCCATTTAAACACAATGGTTTATTTTTGTGTTTACGTCGCTGTTACACCTGCTATGCGTTTCGCTTTGCCTTTTAATCATCCAGACCGCACAGAAAGAACAGCTCAGACAAAAGCATTTAGTGCGGCTCATTCAGGCAGCCGCTGAGGAGCCCGTTTGATACGGAACCATTGTTTGGCCTTCATTTAATTTAGTCAGCGGGGGGAAAAGGAAAAAAAGTCTTCACATAACAGACCCAGTCAGATGTTTAAAAATGACTGACTGGTGGTGACTCATGGAGACTAATCCATGAGTCAATGTCAGGAACATGTTTGTCCTTGGCATGTCTTGCATTTCTCACTTATTCTTTTCCCTTTTTAAAAAGGCTTGCATGCGCAGCACCCGTTCACACCCACACCTTGTCCGAGCTCATTACTTCTGTCTGTGTCCAGCTATCTCGGCCTTTGCCTTGGCGGCGCTGGTTCTACCGGGAAACTACCCCCACTACCTGGACTTGATCCACTCGCTCTCCGTCGGCCCCTATCTCATTGGGTTGGCCAAAATCGGCCTCACGTTCCCTGTGTCTTTCCACACCTTTAACGGCATCCGCCACTTGGTAAGACTTTTATCATTTTATTTAGGTAGTTATCGCAAATGTTTGTCTTTTTTTTTTTGCCTAATGTATTTTAGATTCTTTGGTACTGATAGACTTTATTTCAGACTCAGGGTCCAGAGAGACAGATACATCAAATGACATACACAAACAGTAATGTAAGGTAAACTGTAACAGTAAAGTAAGGTACTGTGTTGTCATAACCGTATCTCATGCTCAGCTTAACCTCTGCTCATTTCACTGGTTTTCCTCGAGGATTCATAAGGTGCTGGTGTTTCTTGTGCTAAATGTTCTTCTTTCTCTTCATCTTCTTTGTTTATTTAAATCAGTGGTGGGACCTCGGCAAGGGCTTCAGAATCCCCGAGGTGTACCGCACCGGCTACACAGTCATCGGTCTGTCCATCATCACTTCTATAGCCGTGGCTTTCTTCCTCTGAGCAGACAGCGAGAGGAGAGGAAGGAAAGGAGGGGAGGGAGTCGAAGGGAACGTGGACTTGTATTCACTGTGGGAGTTTTGTGTATATGTCTTTGCCTACTGCAGGCACCGTTTCATCAAAGTATTAAATAAAGGATTATATTATACTGTATGTGGCAAATGTGTTGTGGTGTTTTGTCCCTTGGAATTAATTATGCTCTGACAGGCTTTGGGGGTCATCGAGTGCGGCGAGAGTGCAAAGTGCATGCAAATGTGACCCAGTTTATTTCACGCTTGTTCTCGGTGTGTGAACAACAAGCGGCGTCCAAAATTAGACGTGTCCTACATGTTATGTCCTTACATAACTTATCTAATGGTGCTGTGACGTCAGATTCTTTAATCACCTTCCTTTGCCCTCGGTGCTCAGTCACTCGGTGTGTGTGTGTGTGTGTGTGTGTGTGTGTGTGTGTGTGTGTGTGTGTGTGTGTGTTGAGCGGCTGTTTACTGTGGGCTGTCATTCATATTCTACCTTCTCCACGGCCGCAGCCGCTCCAATACATTTTTTAACATCAGGAAAAAGAGAGGGGCTGAAATGTGGAGAGGCAGCCCAGTTGTGGAAGGTGTGTGTGTGTGTGTGTGTGTGTGTGTGTGTGTTTGTGTTTGTGAGAACAGGCTCCTCACCGGCAGCCTGCCTCAGGCCTTACCTCCCACTGAGCCACACAGGCGCTACACTGCACCTGAACAGCTTTTGTCCTGCAGTGTGAATAAAAGCAAGCAGTGATGTAATGTCAGATCCAACTTCATTTATGTAGGGTACGGTGCCAAGTGCACACTGGGGGAAAAAAACAACAACAACTGTAAATGTTCTCGGGAGGAGGATGCACCCATCCTGCTTTGTACCGGTTCGTTTGCTCTGAGAAACAAACGCGACCGCTCGGTCTGGTTAGCTTCGGCTAAATCCGTTTAGTCAGAAAGGAGGTAAACACTTGGCAACTTGTCGCCAAAATTACATTTTGTTCTGTCGCTGAAATGTATTTGTTTGTGAGCCACAACGTGTGATCAAAACATATCGCTCATGAAGGACTCGGCACACTATATGCACAATAACTGTCAGTGTTTATAAAACACAAGTTAATTTAAAGCTTTTTATTTATAGCTGGTGTTATATTCTCCTCAGAGCCGTATCAGCTCTGATAACACACCAACAACTCTACATTTAACGGCTGCCAGCTCCGTGTAACTGGCACTGCAGAAACAACACTTGCAAAATTGCTCTCCGTTTGTGACTTCTTTTTGTCTGATTGCGGTGAATTTGTCTTCTAGATGATTCCCTACATTGTGTCTAATCCATGCTATAGCCGCATTTCCCATCTGAGCTAGAGATCCATCAGACTGTAATTTTCTATTGTGATGGACGGGGAAATTGCTCCAACTCTGCAGGGTTTAAGACTCGCTTATACGCTGCTCACACCAAACCCTGCAGACATAGTTCCTATTTTTTAAAACAGTAGCTGAGGTGACAAAAAACGAGGCCCGTTTCCTGCAAGGAGGGAGCGCTTTGCCTCATACTTATTGATGCATTCACAATGTAAGATGTTCCGTCGTTTGGTTGTGCACTGATAATATCACCCGTATGATGTTTTGACGAGATAACCCGTGTCTAAGCAATGGGGGATAGACAGCAGGCGCTCTCGCAGACTCTGAGGCATCAGAGACCGATGGTTGCGCCGCGGCAGCACCCCCTACCGGGCGGCAAATTACCTTCCACAGAGGCTGCGGTCCTGATGCTGAGGGATGCTGAGGATGATGCGCGGGGCTGGGAGGGGGGAGTATAAACCCGCTTTTGATCGAAAAAAATTGTGGCTTAGTCTCTGTGGCGCAATGGAATAGCGCGCTGGACTTCTAATCCAGAGGCTCCGGGTTCGAGTCCCGGCAGAGATGTGGATGAAAGGCTTTTTGGATGAGCGATGGATTAAAAAGTAGAGCTGTTGTTTTTTTGCTTCTGCAGCTACAATGTCTCTTACAAGGCTGCTCCGGATCCAGATACGATATATATATATATATATATAGAAATATATATATATATATATAGAAATATATATATATATATATATATATATAGAAATATATATATATATATATATATATATATATATAAATATATATATATATATATAGAAATATATATATATATATATATATATATATATATATATATATATATATATAGTCAGACAGTCTGAGATGTGTGTGTTTTTGCAGAGGGCCAATGCACAGTGCATCCGAATTAGTTTTTTTTTTTTTCTTTTGAAATTTCACATGGACGAGCCTTTTCAGCGCGCAAAGGTCAGCGCTTCATTATGCAGATTTCAAGCCGGCCAAAGGCTTGGTGTAGCAGCACCGCGCGCTCTTCCATACCAGCCTATATACGGGCTCTTTATATACGGTCATCACGCGGGCACCGCAGGACAACACACAGCGCCTCGTCGTGTGAAAGTCAGTGGACACGCGCGCACGCTCGCTCGCTCGCGCGCGGTTTCGGCACCTGGGGCTGTCCACTCATTGGAGTCACAGCGAAAGCCTTTTTCTAATTCATGCGCCAACAACAAAAAAACAACATTTAGCGCCTTCCCCGTCCTCGTAACAAGTGTTTAATGACGCCAGATGCTGCGTTCCGTCTCCCGTTTGGTTCAGACACTGAACGACTCCGGTTCGCTTTGAACATTAATGACTCACAGGGCCAGAACATGGTGTTGTCTCAAGATTTGTGTATGCAGATTGTGTATTGAAGTGTCGACTATAACAACAATGTGGCATGTGCAAGTGGAGAATAAGGATTGCAACAGTCATTATGTGGTTTTTTTTGTGTTTTTAATTGAGTGACATCGGACTGGGGACCTGTCTGGAATCCTTTCAAGGACCCCTGAAGGTGGACTTTAGTTTCTGCATTAAAAAAACATACATTACCCAAATCATGGAAGCCCAGAGCAGCACTAGGCCTACTTATTTTTTTTCAGTGTGGAAAGCAGCTGCTTGCTTGAAGATCTCTCAAACGCCCCGACTCCAACTCCTCCCGGATCCCCATGGCTCGTATTATTTTGTATTCCCCCCCCCCCCCCCCCCCCCGCCCCCTCCTCTGTTTCAGTGTGTCACCACTGATTGGGTTGTCGTGCGGCTGCCGCCATCCATGTTTAACCCCATCATGCCTCCCCACACACAGACCTAATCCGCCAGCAAAACTAATCCATAATCCTCTCTGGCAACAGAACAACCCCCCTCCCTCCATCCCTTGGATCCTGACTCCCAAACGGTCAGAACTAAAATTGATAAAGTCTGTATATGCAAAACTGGCCATTTACAAGGGTATAAACATTATGATGTGTAAACGTCATGGGGAGTATTATACAAATGTTGAGGTGATAAGAGATTAATAATAAAAAGTCTCAATAAAGTCACTGTTTAACTCACAGATGGACAGCGGCGTTGTGCGGAGATGGTGAAGTTACAATGACACAGAGAAAGTCCCACAACTCCGCTAGGCCAAGGACTCCGTATAACATTACCATATTGCAAATGATCAGGCCTGCGGGAAATAGCAGTGGGCCTATCTGCGAGATAGGGGTAATAGCTCCATAATATCAATGATAAGAAACATTACAGGCTACTGAGAACCGTGACAAATCCACTCGAGATGACCTCTGCTGCTCCATTTCAGTGGATTCAGTAGTTTAGTGTCGGCCCTAAACCTATGCTACAAGTTCGGAGGGCCGCTGGACTGGACCTGTACTCGGTATCAAACCTTCGGATAAAGTGAGCAGAGCTGTACGGGGGATCCTACAGTAATGTGCCACCACAGGAGATAATAAAATACCGTTAAAGTACGATAAGGTCAGTTTGGACTCACTGTGGAGTGTACAGCGGCATTATGGTTATTTCTCACACTTCTCTATCTGATCCATCTCCTCCTTCATGTTGCTCTCAGCCAGTAGGCCCCTGCTCTGGCCCTGTTATCCCGATGGTACGGGCCAAATCGTATTAAAATCCCCTCCCTCCTCTCCCTCCCTCCCTCCCTCCCTTGTCCCCTCCCCTCCCTCTCGTCTTTCAGACAGACTGTTTTTGCTGCAGTGAACGGCAGCCGTGGAGAGAGAGAGAGAGCGCGAGAGACAGAGATACAAACACACACAGAGAGAGTGTGTGTCTGTGTATGTGTGTGTAAGAGAGAGGAAGAGAGAGCGCGCGCGGAGGAAAAAAACGCAAGAAAAACAAAGAGTCAGAAGAAGGAGCGAGGAGATACAAAAAAAAAAAGTCGATAAAAACAGACTGAGAGAAAGCTCCGGACAAGCGACCGCTGCGCATCAAAGGAGGGACCGTGCTGGGGACCTTTATTGGAGACCAGCGACAACAAAACCCGACTCCGGAGGCGGAATATAACGGTGTGTGTGTGTGTCTGTGTGTGTGCGTCTGTGTGGTTATTACCGTGCATTGCTTTGCAGTTTATATTGTTGTCCAGGGTTAGGCTGGAGTGTGTAGGGCGGACAGGAGACACCTGTCAGTGCTGACGCTTTTCCGTCTCCAGGAATGTGTATGTGTGCGCACTCTGGGTAGGTGGCTGTGTGTGTGTGTGTGTGTGTGTGTGTGTGTAATCTGTTATGCCTGCCCAGGGAGAGAGCTGTATAATCCCCCCCGTGTTTTATAATTTACTCTGAATATGCGTTTTGTTGTCGGGCTGCTCGCGCTGTACCCGGCTCCTCTCCCCCCGGCTCTGTTGGCTCTATCGCTCTGCAAAATTAAAAAAAAAAAAAAAAAAAAGCATCACAACTGCGCGCGCTGTGCGAAGCAGCCACCTCTCCCCGGCCCTTCGGAGTATCTAGATATCATCCCAGATATGTCTTCAAGTGCGCGGAGAAGCTGTTGGGAAAACAAGCTGCGACCGGAGAAACATCGCTCCGGTGCTCCCGCGGTCCGTCGCAGCGATGCAGGCCACCACGAGCCGCTATTATTGTTATTATAGTCACCGTCACTGTTATTACTCGGCCGCGTAATAAGAGCCGGCCGCGCCAACTTGTGTTAAATCACGCCCAGAGTGTCCGGGGTTATTTCCCATGGATGCACTTGTTCTAGTTTTGTTTTCAGTTCTCGCCATCACTCAACAGGAAGGGCTGGAGCAACAATAAACACAGCCCACCCCTCCCCAGTCCCCCATCCCGAGCCCCCCCCCCCCAACTCACCCCACCCCCTCCATCCCACTCTCTATCCCCGCCCTAACCGCCCGCCCGTCCCGCAGGCAGCACTCGTGCCACGGTTCCCTCTCAGCGTTGGCAAAGAGGGAGCGTTTCGCAGATGGACCGAGAGCTTACCTCTGCGCAGGCCACTGCTATTTTAAGGGATGTGCGTGAGAGAAAACAAGGGAGCGTATTATGTGTTTGACAAAGAGAGAGAGAGAGAGGACGAGTATCTGGAGACGGACAGACGTGTAGAATAGCAGCTCAGTCTTGTGCAAAGCGCACCGTGTATTCTCAGCGGGAGATAGGTGCATCTCTCTGATGCTGTTGTGTGTGTGTGTGTGTGTGTGTGTGTGTGTGTGTGTGTGTGTGTTTTCTTATTTTCCTCTTCTTTGTTGTTTTTTTTCACGACCAACTGGGGGATTGTTGCTTTGCGTTATTTCCAATTAGCGAGAATTACTTGGAGCTCGGTTATGGGCAGTCCAAACATTCTTTTTCCTTCCCTCCACATGCGCACCGCTTGTTAAAGTGGATGAATAAATTCCCAGTAATATGAACCCCCCCTCCTCCTCCTCCTCCTCTTCTTCTTCTTCTCCTTCTCCCCCCTCATTACCACCTACACACCACCGCCATCGCATCCTCTCTGCTGTTCTTGGCTCTATCGCCCAGCCTCCCCTCCCTCCCCCCCCCCCCCCCCCCGTCTCTCTCAATCGCCCGGTATGACACAAGCAGATCGATGAATACCCATAGAGCAACGCGTGCGCAACGGGTGGGCCAAGCGTTTATTCAGCGGCAGCCAACCAATGGCGGGGCGTGCAATTAGTGGCCAGGCAGCCTGCCCCAGCTTGTTTTCCTTATCTCTCTCCACTGCTCTCCCGCTGCAGGTGACAATCCAGAGCTCCTCTGCCCTCCTGAGGATTCAGTGAGACAGGCGGATCTGTGCGCCCGACCATGGCCTTCCCATCAACCCCCTCCGCGTTATGGAGTGTCAGCCTATTGACGGCGCTATTCGCAGCCGCGGTTCACAGCAACATAATATATGGTAAGTACCTCCCTCTCTCCATCTCTCTCTCTCCATCTCTCTCTCTCTCTCTCTCTCTCTCTCTCTCTCTCTCTCTCTCTCTCTCTCTCTCTCTCTCTCTCTCTCTCTCTCTCCATCAGCCTCCTATTCTCTATATCTGGCTGTCCGTCCCCGGGGCCCCTGACCTCCCCGACCCTCTCTTTCTGTCTCCGGTGGTGCCCCTTATCTGTTGACTTGAGTTTTTTTTTTTTTGTTGTTTCCTGTACTATGACAAGGGAATCAGACAGCCGTTAATAAGCACATGGGACACGACCTCCTCCCCCGGACCCCAGTGGAATGTCTGCCGTTGTTTTTGAGGAATGTGTGTGACTTGCACGTGGGCGCAGGACTACACGCACACACACACACACACACACACACACACACACACACACACACACACACTCACACTCACACTCACACCCGTACTACAGGTCCTTGCTGGAGTAGCTCCCTTGCCCCCCTGGCTTCCTCCTCTCTCCTCGCTCCGTGACATCTTCGGTCACTTTGCGTGGAAGTAGAAAAGCAGGCGCACACTAGCCTTCTTCTTTTCACGTTGACCTGCTCGTCATCTCATGCTACGCTCGGACTAAATCTGTTTCACAGGTTCATGCAACCTGGAGATGAGCACTAAGCTTGTGCCCTCAAATAGCAACACGGGAGTGTGCACACTTAACACACACTTAACACACACTTAACACACACACACACAGTAGAGACACATGACACTCGTCATGGCTGAAACTCAACATTTGATGAGCTGGGTGCGGCTGGAAGCGGATGGTAAGAGAGGATTTGATGAGAGAAGCACTTTGTAATGATATCATCCCTGCTGTGAGCACCGTGAACAGGAATACACTGTCCAATGTGCTTTTCCAATTACATAACACTCAAGTGTCTGGCTGCCGGTAATACAGCCTTTAGAGGGCAAACCGTGCCGATGGAAAAGAGGGGCATCACGGTTGTTCCCGAATCCATTGAAAATTGATCGACTCAGGTGGAATCCTGCTGGCATGTTCTCAGTACAGCGAGGGTTTAATTGCGCCGAGTGTTTGGCAAAGAACTTTAAGACGATACAGCAGGCAGGAAGGCTGCTAATAGACGTTCCCTGATTTGCATTTGCAGTATATATTTTCAGAAGCTCCTTGCGTTCGCTTGTGCACTCCCACACAATTTGTCAAATCTGAATGTCCGGTGCATGCACATGTGCATGGACACACGCGCACAGATATGCAAGCTCACGCACCGCATATACCGTGCTTCCGCTTCGTTTATCCACTCAGCTGTTTGTTTTTTTTTTTATTTATTTTTTTACTTTCTCTGTTGAATTATGCATACTTGTGTTTCTGCAAGTTAGTATGTGAAATGTGGGGAAGTCAGCGTGAGCTCGCAGTGGTCAGTGCAGTAAAAAGTGAGAAAAACACTCGGGCTGTGCCAAGAAGCCGGGGATGAGGTCACTGCTAAGCAAATGAATGCAAATGGCGGGGGCCTGTCGGGGGAGAAAAGCACAAACAATCTCCAGATTGGGGCGCCTGATGATGAAATATCAATCACTCGTCAGAGCGCGGACCCCCCCCCGACCGTGGAGCTCGTCGTTGAAACCCAGGCGGCGGTTCGTTATTTGGGTCCGAAAAGCGATTTTTTTTTTTTTTGGCTCGCATTCAGACCCGCGTCACATTTGATTAAGGTGTGCTAGCAGGAGGCCCGGCCATGCATGACCAATTCCTGCTTTGGTTTCACCTAAGAGCTGTTTTACATTATCATGTCAGTCAAGGAGAGTAATTAAGGCCGGGACGTCTGACAGTGTTTCGGGGATGAGAAAACACGTCAAAGTGTGCAATTGAGAGTAAAAGGGACGCAGTGCTGACTTGACGGAGTTTTGGTGCGCATGTTGTAAACCATTAAGTTGTAGTCTTTTTGTCAGACATTTTTCCAATCAAGGCATAATGAAATATTAAATACACTGAAACAAAATAACATTTCTGCCGTGAAATCAATCAGAATTCAAATTACAGTTCTTGTGCTACTTAGGAACATGAATAAGAATAAGGAGGGGCACTTTTCCGGTATCTACAGATTTATAGGATCTTCACAGTCTCCCAGACGTGTGAGTAACGCGGTGGTGACGCCGGGTGCAATGTGGTGAGCTGCAGATCCATCGCTCAGACCTGCTCCGGTCCGTCTGAATGGCTGTTAAGTAGAAGATGGAGTAGGGCGGGGTGGGTAGTCGGATAATGCCGTCATAATGGAGATCTCCATGCTAAGAGGCCCTGGAACAGAAGGGTCTACTTAGCATAAATAATTCAATGTTATGTATCACAGAGGAAAAAACGATTAGCTCAGCAAATCAATGCAGGAGCAGATGAGCAATCAGAGAGCAGCGCTGCCCGTCACTGCTGTGCTCCGAGTCCACGCTGAATGAAAAGCATGCAGGCTGTTTGTCCTCCGTCATCGTTCAAAGAGGGAGAGAGAGAGAGAAAAAGAGCCCCCCCCCCCCCCCCCCCCATTATCACACAGCAACCAACAGGCTACATGCCGTGATGCTTAAATTCCCACCCAATCCTTGACTCCCAGCTCTCCTACTTCCACTGACCCATCTTCATTTGATGTATGTCAAAGTCAGGGAAAGGACTGCCCTTTTTTCCTCTGGAATTATCTGTGACCGGGCTTCCTTAGAGCGAGTGAACGAATCGGGGAGACACTAATTGCACGCCATTTGACATATCCATTTCCACAGCTGGATGTGCAGCCATGCGCTGCGGATGGAAAGTGCCTCTCAGAAGGGCACAGATTAGGCATGCATTTGGCCGTCTGTGCCCTGGTTCTGTTCCGCTGACCCAGTTACCTCGGGGGTGTGGGGGGGGTGTGGGGCTGCTGTGGTGTGTGGAGGGTCCGTCGGCCTGAGAGCTTCTAGCAGACGGAGGGAAGGGCAGCGCTCGCTGCGGCCTCCAATCAGCCACCCGGCCCCTCAACTCCACAGCGGCCTGATCCCAGACCCCTCAGGACAGTCTTCGCATTGTTGACGAGAAAACACGCCTAATAGTTTAATTACCTCGCCGACTTCTGCTGGTCGGGAACGAGTGAGCGCGGTGCTTCAAGCTGAGGCCGATAATGAATGAAGATTAAAGGACGGGAGCGGCGTGGACCAATCGTTAGTGCGGTAAGATTTACAGGCGGGAGGGCTCCGCATGCGTTCGCCTCTGCCAGCGGTTCACTTTATCCTGCCACAAAATGGGCTCCTCCCCCCCCCCCACCGGACCAGCTCTTTCTCGCTGGCTCCATGCCCACTTCCTGTGTGTGCTGCTGTTGTTTACCGTTGACTTCCTGTGTGCCAAGATGGGAGAACACTTGGCTAATACACAGTACGGCTAACACACAATGGCAGTAGGCGGTTTGGATGGGAGGCCTCTGCCTGTTAACAAGGCTGACTGATAAGCGGTGACTCATTAACAAGCCGAGGTACACAGAGCCTCGGGGAATTACCGCCTAGCCACTGTGACATTAATAAGAGGCCTAAGCTATTTTTCCATTTGGCTCCACTGGCACCGGGCTAAACCAGTGGTTTTCAATCTCGACCCTGGCTATTTACTGGCTCCAGTGCTTTTCCATTTGTTTCAGCCACCGGTTACCTCGTCTGATTGGAGTGGGGCGGATCAGTGTTGTCAATGTGGGGGTTTGCACTTAATGACACCCGCTGCTTCAATGGAAAGCCAGACCGACTCATTAGTTTTCTGCCGATTCATCGAGAAACATCTGGGGAGGAGCCCACTTCATTGTGCTCATGTTAATTAATAAGCAATATGTTTGTACGAAAAAAAGACAGAATTCATATCCTTTGCTTCTCAATCAGTGAGGCTGGTGATGATTGTGACGCTATATAGATCCAATTAGGCGTCTAAAATTCCTCAGTGCAATATGTAGAAACAACTGTCTCCTGTCAGAATTTCAAATCCGAAGCCATATGACTTCCATTGTCTTGCGTGTTTATTCTTCTCTGATCCTTTAAGTGTTTTGTCGTCCAGATCAGTTTTGTGATTATAAATCAGATCCTGATTGGCTGGCATTAGTTTGCAGCAGATTCACATCTGGCAGAAAACCAATTATTTCTCCTGTTCATCATGCCGATTAATTAAGGCGCTGTGGCTGATTGATTAAACTCCCAGCAAAGATCCAACCATGAGCACCAGAGCCCTGGGGAGGATTTGCATCACACGTGATGCACATTGCTGTGTCTTCATGTTATCTTCACATATAGCTCCTCAGACACGCCGGAACATTACGCATGCATAAGCAACAAGCAGAGAGATCTCGCAGCTCAACAAGGCACAAGTGTTGATAAGTAATTTGTGGCTAAATTAAGCCGAATTAAAACGCAGTGGCTCGCCGGTATCATTGGATCTTAAAGGCATCAAGAGCGCCCCAAACAAGACTCCCATTAGACCTCATCAATCTGAGGCAGATCTCATCCACCCCGGCCCACTCAGGCAAAGTGAGATTACGGCAAAACAGATCAATCTCACCTGCTGGCATCATAATAACAGCAAATGTCATTTATAAACCCGAAAGACAGAAGTGCTCTTGAGATTTCTGCAAAGCGGCAAAACACACTCGGCTTCCTCTCAGGTGCTCTCGGAAGACGCGTCGCTCTGCGGCAACCGAGAGTCGACGAAATTAGGGGTCCGAGCCTCTGCAGAGCTGTGGGCTTTAAACCATCACTTCACAGAGACGCCGCCGATTAAGCAAACCTAACCACAATAACAAAGACCCGCCTCGGAATAAATTAATTTGCTTCATTTTTACAACAACAAGAGCCTTTATTATTGCGCTCCGTGCTCAACTGGCTTTTCCTTTGATCAGGTCCCACGCTCTCACCACCCCCCCCCCCACCCCCCCACCCCCCCACCCCACCCCTCTTCTCCCATTACCTGCCGGAATTCTCCAACTGGTGTTTTAATTGATTGCTGCAGGGCAGTGGAAATCACCCATCATGTCATTGACGCACGGCTGGTCAGACCGAGGGCTTCCTGGAAAGGTGGATCTGTTTGTTGAAGCCCGCCGCTGCGCTGTGTGAAACTCCCCGCTACGATGGGGTGCCGGAAGACGTGAGTGCGTGGCCGTAAAGCGCAGCATTTCTATTGATTGAGTCTGAGCGCTGAGGGTTCCCCCCCGAGCGCAGGAGCACCGCCAATGAAAGAGCAGAGGTCTGCTCGTGTTTATTGCCTGTTTTTGATGATGCCATCACTTCGGCTGGTGGTGGGGGGGTGGGTGTAGGGGGGGGGCGGGGGGGATCTTATCGCTGATACCACAGCCATAAAGCCTTTTTAATTCACCTGTGTGCTCTCGTGGGAATTCTCCCGTCTGGTTTCTGCTGAGGACGTCGATGTCCATTCAGTGGATGCTGAGTCTTATCAAGCCTCTAACATGGTACTGTCACATATCTACTACCAACGTTGGTGGAAAAAAAAAAAAGGATCGTGAATATAACCTCCCGTGGAAGTAATTCCCACTAGTATGAATATTTGCAAAACGTCTGTGTTTACGTATTATTGCATTCGTACTCCGAATACTTCTGAACATGCTGTTTTTGCTGAACGCACGCTGCCTCTGTGTCAGCAAACCTGACACACAGCTGCCATGTCACCCCCCCCCCCCCCTCTTTCTCTATAACATAACTATAAATGGCTGTTTTAGGGAAATCATTTGCGATACACTTCCCTGTTTCAGCTCTGCATTGGCCCCAGTCTGAGGCAGAGTCTGGCACTTCTGCTTTACCGGCTCATCTGATGTCAAAGTGAATCAGCAGCCGGACGGACAGACCGAGTCCTCCAGGCCTCGTCCTGTCTTGGCACACGCAGCCAAGGGTTTTGATAGTTTTAGCATCGACCGACTGATTAACAGTGAGGACGATTTAAAGTGACTGCTTTGCAGCGTATCAAACCGGAGACGAAGTTACTCTAAAAGTAGATTATTGCGCTGAGGCAGTTTCCTATACATAGCATATCTTTACTGTTACAGTTGGGAGTTTATTGTGTACTGCCATATGGTTTTAGCGCTGAGACATTTAGATGTTGTCATTATTTAAGTTTTTGCATTGTAACAGCAGCCGCTGCTCAGTGGAGTTTATTTATGGTTCCACGGCACTGCTGCACTCCTAATGCCTCCCAATCCCACTGTACCACACTGCTTAAATGTTCATAGCTGCCATATACATCTGCTACTAAAAGGCAGTCTTTATTATGTCCTCTGAGTTTATACAGTACCTGGCGTTTGGCGCGCGTGTTTCATCATCATTTATGGCTGCATTGTAATTGGATCAAATTCGTCACGCACCCCATGCAAAGGCTGGGGAAGTACTTTTGGAGGTTGCACTGTCAACATAACAAGCATGACGGGTGTAGGATCATTAGACCTGATGCTGTACAGCCTGGATTTACTTTTCATCGAAGCGGAAAAGGTCGTCTTTTACGAGTCTTTCCTGGAAGCCAACAAAAATGATGACGTGTGGTTCTTCGCTGCAGTTCTGCAAGTGCTGTAAATGCTACGGAAGAGGCGAAGTGGTGAGAACTGGTGGAAATGGAGTGTCTGTGGAGAAAGCCGAGCGGACGGCGAGCTTTGGAGTGAGTTTAGACTTTTCTGCACCGCTTGCGAGATGTGAATACACGCCGTGTGGACGGTGGTTACTCCTGGCTGGGGTTTCATCTTCCTTTTAGGCGGTATAAAGATCGTAATGTGCATTTATTAGAAGTGGTATCCGCACAGACATCCCATTTTAATGTACATATATTTCATATCTGATATATTTCTAGGTCGGACTGCTTAATGTTTAAACAGACAGTGGAGTAAATAGCTTCTTGTCTCTCTTCCACTCAACCCTTGCCTCACGTTTGACTCTTTTTTCTTTTTTTTTCCAGAGCTTTTGTGTGTTTGGTTGATTATGTTCCTCCATCACTGCCAATAGCACAGATGGGTACTCATCTAACACGATCAATACCTCCATTGTTTGAACACCTTCACCTCTGACCCGGTGAATACAGTGATTGTAGCCTACTGTAGGCCTTTTATGAGATCTGCCCAACTCTTCTTTTCTTAAAGGGAGGAATTTAATTCCAACAAAGTAGTCTATTGATGAACACAAGAAGAAGCTTCAAGGCTTTATT
>NW_027176894.1:12500-52190 GCF_023349555.1 Cebidichthys violaceus | reverse complement strand
CTCTTGTTGCTTCATCAGTCAAGGTTCCTGCTTTGCTTTACCGAGCAGAACAAACATGTTGGAAGTGTTGTTCTGTCGCCCTTTTTTTTTTTTTTTTTGCTCCTTCCACCATCTGCTGTCACCGGAAACTCTATAAGCTTAAAGCTGTGTTTGCGCTGGAAGAACAGCGCCCTCTGTCTGTCTGCTGAGCTCTCCGGCAGATGTCCCGCTAAACCTGTGCAAACCTGCGGTCAGGTATGAGCTTATTTGCGATTGCTTTTTTTCCGACAGTAATCGCATAATAATAATATTGTGATAATGTGATAATGATTCATCGACGTGAACACGCTACACTCTACGCACCTTTGTAATGCAAAAATGCCCATCTTGTGTCCTGATGCCTTGGCAGCGTTGGTGTTTGCTACAATTATGGATTGAAATGATTCGAAAGAATGGACTGACGCTACAAAGAGAAGCAGGAATGGAGAGCTGCCCGCCGGAGGACAGATATCTGCTCGTTTTGTTGCAGCCGAACTAGAAACAAGGGACGGAGGGAAAGAGGAGGCTGGATATTCAGATTGTTGCTTTTTAGAGATGATCGGATTTTGTGAGATCACCCAAAATACAATAAGATACTCTTACCTGTAATGGCATCACGCCCCGCAGATAGCTTGTTTTTCTTTGTCCAGTTTTTGAGATATCTGTATTTTGGCATTACGGTACAAAAGGGGGGGGGGGGGGGGGGGGGGGGGGGGGATTCAAATGTGTCTGTGGTGCGCACAACTCTGACTTACAACCTTTTTTATGAAAGAAAATGTGCAGAAATGTGTTTACTCTGCATGATCCACTGACCTCAGTGTGAACAGCTTTCACAGGAACCACTTCTGCTGAGATTAACCGTGAAGTCGGGGGGAGTTTCCCGAGGGACAGATGTTTAACAGATGGGCAAAAATTGATCAAAGGCCTTTTATTCTCGAGAACGGGTCAAGCTTTAAAAGCGCTGGATTCATACATAAGCTAAGTTCACTCTCCACAATTTGTCTTTAATCGATGCAAGTGATGCCATGCATGTAGTCGTGATTGCTGATGTTGACACGCAGAAAACACGGTAAGGTCACTACTGTCACGGGCGACTCCTCCCAGGTTTCCCATCAACACGTGTCTTGCGCTCTCGTTCACTGTAGCTCACACATATTTAGCCTGCTTCATACAGAATGTGTCCTTTGAACAGTTCACACACGGAGCTTGAGAGGCGACTTGCAAGCGCCCGAGCCAACGCCGATCCGTCTCTGATCGGGGCCTTTTTTTTTGTCAGGGAGCTCCTGACAGCAAGTGGAAAATCAGGGCTTTAGTCGTGTAGTGTGAACACGGCATAATGCAACTTGACAGCGGCTTTCTTTATAACCCCCCCCCCCCCCGATGACTCTGAAAGTCCATACTTTTTGTTAAAAAGTTGTAGTAGCCCAAGTGAGCTGTTCTCTCAGACTTTGATGCCCTCAAAGTCACAGAGGACACTCTACCACTGTTTTCACAGGCTGAGCAGCACCCCTCGTGACTTTAAACGCAGCTTATATTCCATAAACAGGGTTTCTCCATTGCCATGCAGACATATTGCAGAATGAATAACTTGTTGCCAGACATCTTGCACTGAAAATGTTAAAAGACCCCAGTCAATTGATGTAATCCAGGGTTTTGCTGAATCAACAGTGTTGTCTGGGAAATGGGTTGCATCCAAAGTAACTGGGACACTGGCTCTGTTTTTTTTGTAATTTGGGTGAACCGGCCCTTTAAAACACAGCGAGAACAGAGAGAAGTAGAGACAGACAGAGAGCGATTTGAAGGAGATCAACTCGATGTGAATGATGGTGTGTTCGAGGCCTCGCCCAGCCGTCCTGACACCGCACAACACCAATCAGTCATCATTGGAACGACACACACACACCACACACACACACACACACACACAGTGCTCATCTCATCATGGTATGGTGCACGTAGGTGTGTTTGTGTGTGTGTGTGTGTGTGTGTGTGTGTGTGTGTGTGTTAGAAAGAAGCACTTCTGCTGCTCACCACTGCTTCTCTGACAGCTTCACTGACAGTAAAAAAGAAAGCAGCAAAGAGAAGGAGAAGGAACGAGGGCGACACAGATGTAGAGAGGGTGTGAGGGAGAGAGAGAGAGAGAGAGAGAGAGAGAGAGAGAGAGAGAGAGAGAGAGAGAGATGAGAGAGAGAGAGAGAGAGAGAGAGAGACGCCTTGTATCAAGAAAGTGACAGTGAGGGACCGCCGAGAAAACAGAGAACAGAGAGTGAATGAATGTGTGTGTGTGTGTGTGTGTGTGTGTGTGTGTGTGTGTGTGTGTGTGCATAAAAATAGCAGGAGCGACTGCGAGGATACTGAGAGGCTGATGGAAGCTGCAAAGAGAGAGAGAGATTGACGGAGAAAGAGAGAGCAGAAGGGGAATTAAAAAACCCCACAGAAGAAGAGGCGAGAAGGCTTTGCGGCTGAGTTGGAGCACAGACTTTGGGGTAGAGGACGAAGCAAAGGGGGTGGTGGTGGTGGTGGTGGTGGGGGGGGGGGGGGGGGGGGGGGCAGTTTTAAAGAGGAGAGCGCAACAGGAGAGAGGGGAGAAAAAGGAGGGAAGGCTGACGAAACGGAGGGAGAAATCCGGAAAGAGGATTTAGATAGAGAGACGGGGGAGAGAGGAGGGGGGAGACGGAGAGAGCGAGAGAGAGAGAGAGTGCGGGAAAGGGAGTGGTAATTGAGAAGAATGAAAGGCTAAGAGCTTTGAAGACTGTATTAGTTGTACTGTGTGAAAGGGCTATGGATCATTTAGTGACATCGATGTATTGGATTGGGGATAATGGGGATTTATGGTGGCACTTAAGGCCATACGGGCTGAATACCGGCCCAAATTGTCATAATGCAGGACACGGGGCGGACGGCGAAGGGTACGTGGGCGTGTGTCCGCACGGAGCGACGCAATGTGAGAGACGAGACGGAGAGAGACATCAGAGGGGACTGACTGCGGTGGAAGTCAAAATGCAGCGACACAATGTGAAAATGACAGTACAGCGAAGAAAATGGAAACACTGCGTCTCAGAGCTTACTTGGGTAAATGTCATTGGTCCTCCTCCACTGCTGGAGATACCGTCCCAGCAGCTACGCACGTTCCCCCGCTAATCCAGTAACAGGACTACTTAACTTCCTTTCCAAATTAGATGACCTCACACGTACGCTCGAATCAGACTCCCGGGCCGCTTTCGCTGCACGTAATCCGATTCGAGCTTAAAAGTGATGACCGTTTTGATTATTTTAAAACCGTTCCTTTATCCAGGGAAGGGCTTTTGCTGAGCATGCATGGCGACGGTGTTAAGCCATGCATTGGTGCCTGTTCACCTCGGAGACGCCGGGTAGAGCCAGAGCTTCACTGGATGTTGAATATAATGACTTTTATTCACTTTACCTTTCCACAGTGGTCCAAATGCTCATTATTGTATGTTGTTTCAATCCCGAATAGGGCTGCAACTGATAATACATTTAATTATTCCATCATTATCTTCATATTTTTTTATTTTTTTGAGGTTTTGTTCATAAAATGTCAAAATTGAGTCATCACAATTCACCAGAGCCCAAAGTGACGACTTTAAATGACTTGTTTCGGTCCGACCAACAGGCCAAAAACCCAAAGATATGCAAGAACAAGCAGTAAAACGTCACATTTTAAAAGTTCTTCAGTTTTGTTACTTTACTTTGCATTAATGTGACACAGAGACGGGCTGCAGAAACCAGCTAATGGACGCCGTTTCTACTTTATAATGTTTTGAAATGGTAGCTTGATTAACAAAATTGCCGTGGACTTAGCAAAGATTGCAAAAAAAGTTCTACTGTAATAATCTTTTAGCAGTATTTACTGCATTAAAATTACAATTTGCATGGATAATTTGTCCCACTCATCAGTGTCTCGGTGTCTCACAAGATATCACACAGTTGAATCTGCATCAAACACACGGAGCGCGCTGGCAGATTCACTCCTCTGATTATGAAAACTACATTTTACATCTCGTTATGCGACTAAATGATTTGGGGTTCCAGCCACTAATCGATTATGTGACTAATGATTCAGCTCTAATCCATAAACCGATGTCACAACAAAGCGCTCTTCTCCAGCCTCGAAGGCCCCCAAAACAAGCCGGAGCCAGTAACTGCTGCATCCACTTGTTTGATTCTGCTAATATGATTGTTTTACGGCGGATTGTACGCTCGAGGGTTGAAGCATCAACAGCAGCAGCTCCTCATCTGCATCCCATCACCACCTTGGGGGAAGTTAGTCTCAGGGATGTGCCGGTTGCCCACCTTTTTATTCGAGGAATGGAAGTTTTATAAAAACTACAGACATCCTATTACTATTTTTTGCGAGTGCTGGAGTGTTGTTGAGCTCAAATATTTAAGAGGGAGAAACCCACACACACGCACCACGAATATACTTCATGATTTATCAGTAATTAATTACTTTGATGATATATGTTTGTGTATTATTAGCTATGTTTGTGAACTGTAAACTTTTGAACTGTGTTTGATAGTAATGAATCATGTGACAAGGCTGTGATATCATAAATGTACACTATATATTAACCACACATGACTTGAGGATGTAGGCAGGTTTACATTGAACTAAATTCACTTACGTGAAGTTGGCTTCGCACTGGTTCCTGAGACACAAAGCCAATGGGACTCTTCCGTTGGATTTTGGATTATTACATAAAATAGCTCTGTTACTTGCACATTTTTGTTTCCTTCACAACTTTTATGGTTTTTGAAGCGTAAATACAATCGGCAGGAGTAAAGCGCTAATGTATGAACTACGTAGCGGTCACATGACTTCACGTCACCAGCGCTGAGCTCCACGTGGTCTCGTGTTCGTCGTGGCGTTTTACAGCCTCGTTTAGCTACTAGATAGCAAGAGCCTTTTTATTAAGGCGAAATAAAACCCCGACTCGCAACTCGGGTATTTAAACGTTCCAATCACCTAAGCTTGTGTTGACCACAGACCTTATTTTTCGGGGAATCCAACCAAAAACCCATTCACGAAACCCGTTGGCTTTGAGACGAGGGAACTGGAAGTTTAAAGACTCCTTCCTGCAGCTCTCTGTATCTGCGCTCCTCTGCAGACATGTCTGGGTTTTAATTTATGCTGACGGACGAGTGCTCCGTTTCTTTTATATCATTTCTCACACCTTTTATATTTTTACCTCCACACCCTCAGCTCTACATCACATTTTCTGTTGCATGGTCTGTTCTACGATCTGCTTGTCAACGTACAGACCCGTTCACCAGATCGACGAGCGGCAGCTTTCTATATTCTTCACGTTAATTAAGTGATTCTTTTGGCTGCTTTGGAGCTGCTGAAACAAGCTCCTTCACATTGTATCACCTTTATTCAGATGTCGTAAAGATGTACAAACGTGGTGCGAAGCAAACTTTTTGCCTAAATAGACACCAGCAGGTACGTAGCGGCGTTTTGTCCATTCATTTGGAGTCGTGTTTGTGTCCACCCGATGAACGCAAGTCCAACACCAGCCTCTCTCGGCTCCGTTTTGGTCTTCAGGTAAATGTGGAGCGCTAAACGCTCCTCTGCGTTCACCAGCTCGCCGTCACCTTTGTCTGTCTGCTGTTTGGAGTCGGACAGGTCGTGCGCAGTCTGAATATAAATATGATTCTAGCTGCTTTTAATACCGTTTAAGGCTCTCACTTACACAGAGGTTTGTTCATCGTATTTTGGGCTCAAAGCATTTGCCAAAAAAAAATAAATAGACAGTTAAAGAAATCAGCTGCAACCTGTTTCCTGAAACAACATCCTGGTGACTCACCGATGCACCGAGAACCATTACTATATTAGATAACAAGAGAGTACATATATATATATATGTATTTATTTGTTATACAGTATTTAGTTTTACATATAAGAAAGCATTGTTTAAGTCAAGCCTGATGTTGCCTTTCACATAAAAGAATGACCCCAGTCCTCTTCCACACAGTGAGTTAATTAAACACTGGTATCATATCGGCCGGTACTCAAAGCCCAGGTATTTGCATCAGGACTTAAAAAGTCTAATCGCTGCACGTCTACTCTGGGTAATCACAAAACACACTGGGCACAGTTTTCTTTGCGCTAGTTTTCACTTCCCACTGCTGTGTGCAGCACAATAGGAATTTCATTCGACTCATTTGAAATGCGTAGGACAGGGTTATCAAAGACGAATATCTGAAAGCATGCACAGGCAGACAACTGCTTTGGCTAGAACATGAATTTGTTTGCAATTTTGGATGAACTGGCCCTTTAAGAGGGGGGGGGGGGGGGGGGGGGGGGGGGGGGGGGGGGGGGGTCTGTTCGTATGTACCTAATCCAGTGTAACAACATGTTGCTGCTTCTCAGCCCGATACGCTTGTTGCTCCACTTGCACCTGACATGCAAATCTACTCTAATTATCAAATAATGAACTGAGGAAATGTGAATTATGAGGAAACATGATCCACAGCTGTCTGGTGGAAAAAAATACACCTACAGTGACTGCATGTTATTTTCTTTTTCTCAGTCACTTCCATGACTTTTTTGACCTGAAAAACTTATTAAACTCAATTGTATTATTTCGAAGAAAAAAAAATACTGTACACAGGAGGCAGTAAGTAAACAAACAGGATTTTTTATTTATTCCCGGGTCTGGTTTTGGAGATCCATGGTCTTTAATAAAGGCTGTATACTGTCTATGTTTGTGTGTGGAGAGAGAGAGGAGAGAGAGAGAGAGAGAGAGAGAGAGAGAGAGAGAGAGAGAGAGAGAGAGAGAGAGAGAGAGAGAGAGAGAGAGAGAGAGAGGCAGGCAGACAGTGACGAAAGGCCTCCTCTGAGTGGCGTAGGATTATTGAAATGCACCTGGAAGGTAAACTAATTTTCTCTGCGGGTCAGAGGACTGGTTATGGTAATAAAACGAGAGATGTCATTAGATTCAGTGGTATTAGAAGAGGGGGGGGAGGAGGGGTCTGTGTCTGTGATATCTGTGTGTTTGAGAGTGAGACAGAGGAAAAAGTGTGTGTTTTCCAATCTTCTCCCCTGCCACTATCTCTGCCTCCTCTGTGTCTATGTTAATCATAAGCTTGACCTACATGTGCCCATGCTTGTGTGTGCAAGCCCGAGCGCGCGTGTGTGTGTGTGTGTGTGTGTGTGGTGTGTGTGTGTGTGTGTGTGTGTGTGTGTGTGTGTGTGTGTGTGTGTGTCACTTCACGCAAAGAAAGTGATAAGGTTCTGGTCCACTTTCCAAGATTCACCAACCACTTTCACGGTCCGACCACCCAGTTTTATGTGTTTTTTTTCCTTTCCTTACAATAGAGTAGAGATCGGGATGACAGTCTCCGCTGTGTTTATGCTTTCATACCTGGTGTAACTCCGGTGCGCCGCCACACGGACCCGCTAGCACCTGCACAGTTCTTTCTCTCTCTCTCTCTCTCTCTCCTCTCTCTCTCTCTCTCTCCCTCTCTCTCTCTCTCTCTCTCTCTTCCTCCTGCCCAGACTGCTGGCGTCTGCTGCCAAAAAAAAAAAAAACGCAAAGGGAGACGACATCAAATGTGGAAACGTCTCAATGTGAAATCCTGTGCATATTATTACTTAACACTTGCATCATAAAAAAACAGACCTGTTTCATCGCTCTGAAAAAAAAGAAACGAGCATGGGCCGCAACAGATTGCCGCTAAGATGCTGTAGATTCTCGTTATTCGCCGAAAAAGAAATCAAATTCTGTGCTCGGGTTTAGCTGCCTCCCCGTACTCGGCGAACGAAACACGAGCCGTCTCCTAAGCAACAGCAAAGTGAGTCCAAAGAAAGCTGGACTTAGCAACATTAGATCTTTGGCCTCTGTCGTCCCTTTGGTGTCCTTCTGCATGAAACATCACAGGCCGGCCTGGTTAGGAAACATGAGCGTGCTGTGAGCAGTTTACTGATGCTACATTACAGGAGTTCTGGGTACTCTGGGAACTGAAATTTTCAGTTCACTCTGGCTGCCATTAGGAGCTAACAACATGCAACATTGACTTTTGCAGCTTTGAAGATGCCATGAAGGAGCTTTGAGATTGAAATGTCCCTGCACGTGTTTCCTCACGGACGAGGATGTCGTGGCAGAGCGCACGGCTGACGGGATTTGATGACCTTATTGACCGTATTAAACGGTTCTCACACGGCCCGGAGTTGTTAGCTAGACCCTGTCACGAGAGCGTATACGCTTAAGTCAATTCGACCAAAATCACAGCGCTTTGGGAAAATGGAGCGTATTAAGGGCTGCAGCTAGCGGGGGTCTCGAGATGAGCTTTTTTTGATTAATAGATTAATAGCTTAGGCTGTGAGATATCAGAAAAGAGAGGAAAACGCCCGTCGTCATTATTTCAGATCCCAAGATGGTGTTTTCAAATCACTTCAGTTCAAAAAGCTAAAGACATTCAATGGACAATGATAGAAAACGTAGAAATGCAGTGAACGCTCACATTTAAGAGGCTGGAGGTTAAGCTTAATAAATAACTTTACAACGCATTCATGAATTATGAAACCTGTTGATACATTTTATGTTGATCTACTAATTGTCTCACCACTAAACTGAAGAGACGAATGAACACCCTGACCTCATGTGGCTCCTGCTGTAGTCCGAGTTACCTTGAAGTCAAACATGGACCTGCAGGTTTTTATATACGATGGCTTACACAGGGTCGCCCTAAAATCCGTGATGGCATTTTATTGGATAAAACGTTTATGTGTGTGTGTGTGTGTGTGTGTGTGTGTGTGTGTGTGTGCGCGCACCATCGGATGAGTCAGCAGTGAGAGAAAAGGTTTGATATTTGCTCTAGAAATGGGAGTAAATGCGCTGTTAGACGCACAGAGTCTGTGGCATATAATGACAGATAGCAGCGCGAAACACCCAGGGGCACAAGGTAACCGCACAGAAAAGGCATTCTTCATTTAATTGGAACAAATGGGGGTCACTGCAGCTCTGTACAGTTCTACAACATGAAACCACCACATCCTAATTACAGTAAAGGAACCTTATTCGCTGCCTTAGTGTGTGTGGGTTTTTGTGTGTGTGTGTGTGTGTGTGTGTGTGTCTGCGTTGTACTGGTGTTGATATTGTCCCTGGTTACGATGCAGACACCTTCCTCTTGACTGTCCCTCCCTCTCTCTCTCTCTCTCTCTCTCTCTCTCTCTCTCTCTCTCATCTCTCATCCCTCTCCACCTCAGGACGTCCGGACGTGGTGGAGCCCGTTCCAGACGATCCCACGTACAACGTGAGCAGCGAGCTCACCCTGGAGGTGAGCCGCAGCGACGACAACGCCCTCATCACCTGCGTCGTCGACCATCCCTCTCTCGCGCCGGGGGACAAGAGGAGCGAGCGCGCTCTGCGGGTGTTGTGTGAGTCAACCGGGGAAATTGGGGGAGGAGAGGAGACACGGGGAGGAGGGGGGGGGGGGGGGGGGAGTATAGAGGACAGACGGACGAGAGAGAGGGGAGATGCAAAGTTAAAGCTCAAACTGCTGTTATTCTCTGTTATTAGGCAGCGGAGTCATATTTTCCTCCTTTGCGGTTTGATATCTGATCCAACAGTTTCACATCAGCTACCTGTAATAATGACCACGCAGGCATTTCAACCTTCCTCTGCTGGCGCACCTGATCAGACTTGAGTCACTGCGAATGAGAGGAGCAGGTTTATCATCTGAAACGATAACCATAAATGGAGCCACGGCGGAGTCTGTGTCGGTGCTGCCACCCTGTGGGCGAGGCGGCGGCACTGCATCGCCCGACGGAAAGCGATGTCGTTGTGTAAGGGGGTTATGTCATGGAGGGAGGCAGAGAGACGGGGACGCCTACAGGATGCAGATGGGAGTAGATTTCAGACGGGGATGAATGAGACTGTCGGTACCCGTCTGCGCGCTTATGAGTCCTGTGTTATGTAACTATAATGTCTGTGTGTGTGTGTGTGTGTGTGTGTGTGTGTGTGTGTGTGTGTGTGTGTGTGTGTGTATTTGTGTGTTTGTCTTCCACTTACAGATTCCCCTAACGCGCAGATCGTGCCTGAGAGCAATCTGCCGAGAGAGGGGGAGAAGTTTCATCTTAAGTGTTCGGGCAACGCCAACCCCGAGTAAGAAACGCACACGCACACACACACACACATCCACGCGCACACACACACACGTCTCATTCACACCATGTCTGCCTGTATGCACGCACACACACTTTCAAACACACAGTGTAGACACCACATGCACCCTTGCACACATACACAGTCTCCTGCCGACTGACTGAATCATTAGCTAGTTTTTACTTCAATATAACTTCAGGCGGTTTGCGACATAACTAAGACTTTCTTCCTCTCATGCTCCCATTTCACTGGGGAGAGACGACCTAATAGTGCATTCTGTATGCCGCAGCCACAGCGGCGCAACAGCGGTTCATGTGGCAAATCCGTATGGTGAACGTTGCGGATCTAATTCCCAATTGAGCTTCAGCGAAGTGCTTGTTTAACGCAGATTGACAAACGCACCCGCCGACCAGCGACTCGGCTCATATGACTCGGTTTTATTCTGAGCTGCCGCCTCCATGGTCAAGGTCTGGTCAAGTTTAAGCAACTGACGAACCACCTGATCGGCGAAGGCTCGGGGTCACGGTGAGAAGAAACCGTCTTTGACCGTCGGTATCTTTAATTATTCGAACATCGTTTCTGATGAGGACAGGTCCTGGTGGACAGTCAATTCAGGGTTTGTCTTCCTCATAGCGCTTGTAGCCTCTTTATCGCCTCTTCACGGCCAGGACTAATATCATCTCTCGCTGTTGTTCGTGTGCCTAGTGAATTACCCGATAGACTATCACTTACACAACGCCAGTGCTTCCTCTCTCACAGGAGCTTGGCCTTTTCTTTCGCTCTTGCTAATGTACTGATGGAAGCCCTGACTCTAACACACAGAGCAGGCTGGGTGCTGCTGTCCTTGCCCCAGAGGGCCTCGGTAGATTTCCAGAGGTGCTTTAGACCGGCACACACACACACACACACACACACACACACACACACACACATTTAGAGGCTGAAAAAAAAAAGTGTCAAATTACGCATCGCCACGTTTCGTTTCTGACAACCTCTCTTGCAAGAAAGCACTTGTTCAAACACGACACGTACACACAAACACACACATGGGCGCCGTTAGCGGAAAAAAACCAAAAACATCTGCTTGTACAAGCTCTCGCGTGTTCGCTGATACAGTGTGTACACGATAACTCCGATACTCACAGACACAACAACCTGCAACCCTCCCCGTCTTAAATCCTGCCTATACCCAAATGCACTGTTTCCCCGTGGCCTTTCTGCATTATAGATGAACCTTCAGCCAAGCAGCCCTATTGATCCACTCTCCTTTCCTCTCCTCTCCCTGCCTCCCTCCATCCCTCCATCATCAGTTATCTCTCCGCCGCTGTGTCACTCACGGCTCGTTCGCTCCTCTCCGTCTTGTCACGATGCCTCCTTGCCCTCCTCCTCCTCCTCCTCTCCCCATCTTATCCTATAACTCTGCTCTATCTCTCCTCGCACCTTCCCCCCCCCCCCCAAACTCCCCATCTCGCCTCCTCGTCATCTCCCTCCAGCTCTGCTCTCCTGTCGACCCCCCCTCTCTCCTCCCCTCTCCCCTCTCTCCTCCCCTGTCGGCTCATCACACAGGAGTGGCGAGGAATAGGACTAGCCGGTTAGTTTGATTGGCAGGTGGAACAGATAGGGGGCGGGGCAGGAGGAGGTGGCTGTCGTGGCATGAACGTGCTTTAACAGGCAGTAAGGGTGTCGATGAATTATCGACAGCAGAAAAGCGAAGGCGTGAACAGTGTGCCGCAACCCGGGGTTCAATTCCCACGGGGACCACCTCTATGATATAAATGTGTTTATTTGTGATACACCCTGGATGAAAGCGGCCAGTGAATTATGTATGTTCTGTACGAAAAGCAGTCATGTTCGATGCTAATAAATGCTTCCATGCAGTTCAAAATGGCCCTGACAGTGCCAGGGTTCAGCTCCCGCTGGGATCCCGATACACAGAGCGGTTTTACATAAAGTGTACACTGAGTGGCAGAGGCTGTATGTAGAGAGGAAGAATAAGGCTATAGAGAAAACAGAAACCGTGAGATCGCTGCAAAAAAAAAAAAAAAAAAAAAAAAAAAAATGACAAGGAGAGGGAGAGAGAAAACAAACCGACAGGAGACAGAGAGGTGGAGGGGAGCGGAGGAAAGCGTGGGCGGAGAGGAGACGGGAAGATTTGGTGACAAGCAACGAATGACTAAGTCAGAGAGAGGGAGAGCAAACAAGAGAAAGTGTGTGTGTGTGTGTGTGTGTGTGTGTGTGTGTGTGTGTGCGTGCTCGAGAAGGGGACCACGCACAGCTGTGTGCACCGCTGCTTGTGGATGATCTAGTGTCCAATCAAATCAGATACAGGTTGCCCCCCCACCCCCCCCTCCGGAGCTGTCAGTCAAAACCCAATCACCGCGACGACACCTTTCCACACGACACGCCCAGCCACTCGCATCCCTCTCCTCCCCTCGAGCTGCCCTCCCCAATCAAACTCAGCCAACGTCACACTCCGTTCCGTGATACACACTATTTTCTCTCCGTGGTCACATCCTGTCAGGTTCAAAAGAATAACTTACCGTATCAAATTCAATACTGTGTTTCCTTGACGCCCGGCAGCAAGAGCTTTCTAATAGAAGAGAAAGGAATTCGTGCTCGACATTCTTTTTATATTTCCCGTTTATTCCATCACAAACGGCCCGGGAGTGCTTGCATCACATATCTGAGCTTGAATCATTTAACAGAGACTTTTCACATTTGAAGTTTCATAAAAAAAAAAAAGAGGCTTTTTTGCATAACGGAGATCTATCGCGTGCGAGCGTCCTCGTGTGAGCGAGGTCACGACCAGGGTTAGAATACGGCAGGTGACATGTAACAGGATTACGGTAATCTGCAACCCTGTAAAAGGATAAGGCCGGCCGCATGCTATATTTCTCTTGCTGCTAACAAATCCAAAACCGACAAGGAATGTATTACTCACAAGTAGGGCTGTCACAAAGTCAGCCTCTCCCTAAACGGTCATCGGGGCCATAAGAAGTCATGATAATAATAATAATAATGATGCTGCCAGTCATATTGATCTTATCCTTTGTTTATTTTGCTCCTTTTTTGGCAAAAACATTACACCCAAAATACTAAAATAAAGTGGAGAGTCTGTGATCATAACCGTATATGTAAAATGATTTATTAGGCCCTGTTCTTTTACATGATATTTCCATATGTGTATTATCAGCATCACGTCATTCTTCATTTTTAAATGTGACAGTTATGGAGACACTTCAACAGAGAAGTATTGTCTCAGTCTGATGAAGTTTATTCTGCTCCAAACTCATCAATGAGCCGCACTATGACCTGTTTCTTGTTACGATGGTTTATTCCGAGTCAAATCTACATACAAATGTGTATTAATCCGCAGCTGAAAATAGTCCCCAACCAAAGCACTACTTGTCCTCCTGTTTGAGTCCTCAGCTCTTTTAAGAAAACACTATGCCCTGTTTTGAAAAGACACAATAAGTTACGCTTTTGTCCACTTAGGGGCAGCGCAACACTCCGTCAACAACACATTCTATCACCTTATAAAGTTTTTATAGCCGAGGAGTATGCAAACAGTGGCTTGTTTATTTACGCAGCTGGCAGACACGGAGCAACGTTACCATTAAACTGTGGGCTGTAAAAGCAAGAGCTGAGAAAAGCTGAAACACTCCACCGAGGTGAAGCGCGGAGTCGGACGACTAGTCATTTCATCCGCTGTTTCTATAAATGATTAGAGCAGCTTTGAATATGTCCGTCTTCTGGAACCAGCGGCCTTGAGCCTGAGTGCCTCAGACAGGGTAGTACTGAGAGTTGAACATAAGAAGAATATAACGTAATACCAGCTCCATCCTTTAATAACCTCTAACTGTAAAAAACAAATACTGATCAGACACCAGATACTGTTGGTAGAAATAAGTGTTCAAATTACAAAGGTTTTTTTTTTTTTTTTTATAACGTTAACATAGTTTAGCAAAAAAACACCCAACAGCGCATTCTTTACCGTGATAGTAATTACAGCTGGGAGAGGGAGGAATATGCAGCTCCAAAGTACCCATAATTGCAATAAAGAATGTCTTCAAGCGTATCATGACTTTTGTGCAGTGTTTATTAATGCATGCGTGCTAATTGAGAAGCTTCTACCTTGGCGGAGCTCGTAGCCGTGAATACAAACGTAGATTTTTTTTAAAAATTTTTTTTAGACACGCATGCACGGTGCGGGGAATCATCAGCCGCCGTCCGACCAATCCGCTTCCCGCACTTAAACCACCTGCTGTAATACGGCGATTGACTTTTTGAGCGTTATGTGTAATAACACTGCACCAGTTACAGCCTGTGAATGAGAAGTTAATTGTTCAGTTAATTGCATATTATCCAACATTTGGAGGCGGTGTAGTGCAACAGCTGACTCCGGTTTATTGCAGGTAACCACACGATGTAGCCAAACATGACAATGACACGCTTGTTTTTAACTGCATGGCTTCAAAATTCATTTTGCCTGAATGCTGAAGCAGTTTTTTTTTTTAGGATTTATATTCCTAAAAAAAAAAGACACGTATTTCAAAAACTTTGAGCTTCATACTAAGTCCACAGTCTCCCAAGTGTTTGCTCAGCAGCAGGTGTCAAGGGAGCAGACGATGTTTCTCATTAGCTTTCAATTTTTGCCCGGCAGCATCAACAGACAGAATTATTTTACATTTTTTGAAACATCCAACTAGAATTTAAGATATTGGTCTAAAGAGATGTATTGTTCGTGCCTTTCCGAGCACAAAAGGCCACCTGGCCTCCATCGTGAGTCTACAGATTGCACCTTTAGGTGTCGCTGAGGGATTTTTTCCACATTTCCAAGAGCGATTAATCAGTCCAGCCCATTCAGGTCTGTCCCCGTTTCAGTCTCCCCCGTCATTGTAATTACTGTACAGCGCTTAAGGACTCCTACATTTACATAATTGATTCTTTTATCAAGACACGTCTCGCTATCTCTCTCATACACAATCTGTTATGCAGAATGGATTTTCTTCTTTTTTTTTTTTTTTTTAACGCAGGCTGATTTGAAATGCTGATCTTCGTTCTGTTGTCTTCTTCTCCCTCCATCTTTTTTTAATCTCTTTTCTTTTTTTCCAGCTGCGCCACTCCTCCCAACCCCGTCCTCCTTTTCCATCATCTTCTTCATCGTTCCTTTTTTTTTTCCCACTTTTTTTACCGTCTGCTGCGACAACTTTCCTCAACTCTCTGTCAATCGTTCATTTTCTCCCTCAGTCCCTTCTCTGGTGTTTTTCTTACAGCAACATCCATCTCTTTCTCTTATTTGTTATCCCTTTCTCTGCTCCCCTGGTTTCATCTTTTCTTTTTTCCGTCTTCACTCCTCCAAGCCTCCCCTCACTTCCAACCATTTCTTTTCTTTCAATTTATACTCCTACCCTTGATCATTTCATCATATTTTTTCTTTGTCCTGCAGCGCTTGTCATAGCTCCCTTCTCCTCTCAGCGCTTCGCCCCTCTTTTGATTTTTACTTTTACTTAGTATACTTTTTTCTCTCTTTTTTCTTTTTTTTTGGAATTTGCAGAGCATGTATAGTTCAACTCGGGACTCATCCTTCGTGTCTTCTCTTTCTCTTCTCCTGTCTCAACAGGCCCACCTCCTACATATGGGAGAAGAAGGACGGAGAGCTCCCCCCGATGGCCAAAGTCGACGGTGCTTTCTTGCACTTCGAGAGGCTCAATAAATCAGATAATGGCGTCTACCTCTGCCTTGCCGACAACGACATAGGGAACAGCCAGGGGGAGTACACACTCCTGGTGCAAGGTAATAATGAAAAGTGAACGGCGGGAAAGAAGAATGAAAAATGTGTGGTGGGGAAGAGGTGGACTGATGTAGAGAAAGAGTTGAGATGTCTTCTTCTTTTACTTTTCTTCATCACGTTTCTTTATTTCTGTCGTTTGTTGTGGCTTTTGCTTGTACTTCCATCTTTTCTTCTCTTCTGATTTTCTTTCGTTTCTTTCGTTTCTTTCCTCCCGTTTTTTGTTTGTGTTTTTTTTTCTTTTTTCTTTCTCATCCAACCGCGCCACCATCACCAACGCCACCGCTTGCCATCCAACCGCTATCGCTCGTTCTTGCGCTTTTTTCCCTTTCACTATTATGTGTCCCGTTCGTTCGATCCGTGGCCATTTTTGCGCTTTGCTTGCTTGCTCCCACTCCTCCTCCTTCTCCTATGCCTCCTCCTCCTCCTTCCAAGATCCCTTGGACCCAGACTCCCCAGACACCACCCCGTCCTTCCTCGACTCTCCAACCTCTCCCTCTTCCTCCACCTCCTCCCTCCCAACCTCCTCTCCTCATGACGTCTTCTCTAGCTCCAGCTCTGTTCCAACTTCCTCCTCCCCTCCTGACCCCACCTCCACTTCCTCCTCCCCTCCTGACCTCGCCTCCACCTCCACCTCCACTTCCTCCTCCGCTCCTGACCTCACCCCCACCTCCACCTCCACTGCTTCCTCCCCTCCTGACCTCACCCCCACCTCTTCCCCCTCCGACCCCAACTCCGCCGCGGCTGACGCGTCGACCACCATCTCCCAATTCTCCACCACCACCCTCTCCAACGCCCTCTTCCCCGACCTGCCACTCTCTCCCTCCTCCTCCCCCCCGAGCATCGCTCCGTCCACCGGCAATCCCTCCCCCCCCTCCCCCGCCTCCTCCCTTACTCCCTCAGTTTCCGTCCGGCTGGATGGAGTTTACACTTTCACAGGTAAAACCATCTGAGTTTACACACTTGCACACACACAAAAGAGATGCGAGAAGCTTAACAATGGAGTGGAAAAACAAACACCATTCAAGCTACTACTTTGCTATTTTTTTTTTTTTCTCAATACACAAACTGTGCTTGCATCGTGTAGCAGTCAAGGATACTGGGAGTTTGTTTTACATGCTTAAACACACTTGCAAACACAAACACATACTCAAAGCTGACAGCGAGAGAAGAATTGCAGAAGCACAATGAAGGAAAAGTGCATTCGTGTGGCCGTTTCACAGCTGTTTCATGTCTTTTTTTTTTCTTGTTTTCCTCTTTCCTCCTGTTGATAATCCCTAACCCCCCCCCCCGATACCCCCCCAAACACACACTCCTCCACTCATCTCACCAACCATCCACCCATCCATCCACTCATCCATCAATCTAAACATCCAACAAGCCATCTACTCATCCACTTCAGAAGATGCTGCCGACAACAGTGCAGGTATAACTTTTCCACCAGTCATCTGTCGTTCTGACTTTCTGTCGTTCTCACTTTTCGTCCCACCTGTCTGTCTGTCTGTCGACCTGTAGGTCTGACTGTCTGTAGCTCTGTCTGCTTTTGCCTATCTGTCACTCTGGGAAAAAAAGTCTAGGGACACTTTGAACTTCAGAGTGGAGGGATGAATATTTCAGACTGCTGCCCACGTAATGCTTTGTTGTTGGCCATACATGCTCAGACACAGGCTCAAAACACACACACACACACACACACATTCACGTCGGGCACTAACATCTATCTACGCACACACACGAGCGTGACCCCTTAAGTGGTACAAGTCGTATACACAGTGTTCCACTTCCTCTTTGTGCGTGTCTCTATATATGTCTATGTGTGTGTGTGTGTGTGTGTGTGCTAGGTGGGGTGGTGGTGGGGGTGGTGGGGGTGGGGGATCCAGGCTCCGAGGTGTTCTTGGGTCTTGTCTGCTTTCCTTTGATGCTGACAGCAGGATTTATGGGCTCATTCTCAGTCTCGCCTCGTCAGCATGCCCCTCTCACCTCCACGCCGGCCAGCCAGAGTGTGTGTGTGTTTGACTTTCTGTGTGTGTGTGTGTGTGTGTGTGTGTGTGTGTGTCTCATTCTGACTGGTGCTCAGAGTCTCCACTCTCCCCACCACCCCTCCCCTCCCCTCTTCTCTCTGTTCTCTGTCTGTGGCTGGCCTCTGGCTAGCTGTTGTCATGCCCCTTCACTTCGCTAACTGGCTGAAATGTGACTTTTTTTTCCTCTAAAATTGGCCGTTCAGTCCATCAGTTTGTGTCCCGGCTGGTTGTAATGTGTTCCTTCCCTCTTCAGTTTCAGTGCTGCCTTCATTCCTCTGCTTGTCAGTGGCTGTTGGGTGTGTGAGCTAGCTGTTTCCCCATATGCTCGGTTGAGTCCTTGCCCCTTCACATTGGTTTGACCCCTCAAACATTCACAAAGTGCAGTGTCTTCTCTCCAACTCTCATTCCTTTACGTTCCATCTTTAAAAAAAAAAAGGTCTATTTTTACGGTATGACAAGTGCTGCTGTAGAGTTGTGCCTTTCAAAAGTGACACCCAGCGTCTGATCCGGTTTGAAAAGTCAGGCGAAATAAATGATGTATCAACTTATTTCTGCATAGATTGCTTTCTCCTCTGAGGGGCGAGTAGCTGAAGTGGCTGAAGCGAGGCAAACAGAAAATATCAAATCTCTGCTGTTGGGTGAAAAACTTGCACCTCAGCCTTTTCGGAGACGAGGAGAACTGGACTTCAGCTTGTCGGATGTCAGTTGTTAACTATGTAAGCAGACTACAAGAGTACACGTATATTTCTGCTCGTATAAAAGTATTATATTGACAATACGTAATATAAGTGCATGACGACAGACGGGTGCGTTTTGTGCTTTTGTATTCACTAAAAGTAAACTAATTATACTTTAGTATGATCAAAAAAGATATACTTTAGCATAATACTTGAAGTCTAACACTGATACTAATCATATTTTATGTTTAAACACACATTAAATGGAGCCTTTTTTTTGGCAGTTTCCAAAGAAACTTTAAACACAAAGCCAAGGAAACTCCATTTTTTTTTTTAATTAAAAGTACATTAAAGTATATCTGCTTTCAGAAAATATACTTGAGTATACTGACTTTATAATTTGGGATCCACCGTGGTTGGATTAAACTCGCATCGACGATGGAACCAAATGCTCACAAAATCAGAATCGGGGGGGCTTTTTGGGGTGCTGGAGCAGTCGCCCCACATTCCCTGGTTGTTAATCCGGCCTCGGATTCCTCTCGACTGAGTGTTTTCAGAGCGTCTCAGTCCACAGAGGAGCACAAAAAGGGGGGGGGGGGGCAGTGATTTCACCCGACATCAGCAGCCTTTGTTCCCACAAGGTCCTTACAAGTGCTTGGGACTTGGTGGGTACACTTTGCAATCCTGTTGCATGTTAGTCACGAACAATCTTTAATGAAGGGTGACGTGGTGGCCCCCTTTTTTCTTTCGCCTGGCTTTTTTTCTTTTTTTTTTTTTCTTCATATCCTTGTCTTTGTCTTCTGAAGGTTTGCCGCTGTGCCGGGGTATTATATATTGACAAGTATTCTCCGCTCCCCTGTTCTTTTCTTTTCTTTCTGCCTTCTCTCTGTCACTCTCCCCATTATTCTCTCTCTCTCTCGCTCTCTCTCTCTCTCTCTCTCTCTCTCTCGTTCTCTGTTTCTACTGCCTTTCATCATCTGTCTCCCGTTTCCACCAATATTCATACGTCTCCCCCCCTCCTCCCTCTCCGCTCTAAATCTCTGTCTCTCTTTCCCTTCTCTCCCCTTATTTATCCCCTTTTCTCCCTCATACTCTTATCGCTCTTTGTCTTTCTCATCGATTCTCCCTTTCCCGCTCTCATTATGTCTCCCATGTTATCTTTACCACACGACTACCATTTCTCCTCTCCTCTCCTCTCTCCTCTCCTCTCCTCTCCTCTCCTCTCCTCTCCCTCCCCAAAACCCTCTTCTTAAGACCCCACAGCCATGTCGACTTCTTCGGGTGTGGACCACGCCGTGATCGGAGGGGTGGTTGCCGTCATCGTCTTCATCCTGCTCTGCCTCCTCATCGTCCTCGGCAGATACCTCATCAGACACAAAGGTCACCTGCTGACACACCCACACAGATACACGGGGACGCACTCATGCATGCATGCATGAGCGTACGCCGAGATACACTCGCATAAATATGGATACATGCGTACTCAAGATTGGATCTCACACGTACAAACATGCATATGCATACAAATGCACAGAGATGCAAATGCACTCACACCTATATGTGCATAAACCTCTTATTTTACTCTCAAAGCATAAATTGAATGAAAGACAATAAGTGAATGTTTATTCATTGCCTTTTTATACATTTTAGTTCAGATGTGAGATAAGATTTCCTGACGCCAGCGAGATTTCTGCAGCGTAGTTTATAAAGTCAAATATTGGGAATAAAGTGACGCATTTGGAGCTGTTCATGGTGTCGGTTAGTTTCCCTGTTGCTCGTGTGCTTTGTGCGTGGGAGACAACAAAACAGCATTTCTTTGTCTTTCGTTTCACTCTTATTCAGATCTCAAAAACGCCCTTTTTAAACACATAAACAAACGAGAACAAAGCTAATTCAAATGTCTCAGCTCCAGCCGGAGACAGGTGAAATTTAAAAGGCACTAAACGCGTTTCAGCACCCAGGTGGCTCGGTTGATAAACACTCGCCCACCTCCCGCCGCCCCAGTGCGCCACAGCTGGTCCAGAATATTGAACACTCGGTGGCCAGTGTTCACAGATGCCAAGTCTGTGAGGGATCGTGTCCGTGTCGCTGCACCTATTGACTCCCTCCAGGTTGGTTAATGCACCTGTGTAGAGGAGGGGTAGGACCTCGGGGGGGTGATAGTGTGAAGCGCCTCACTGTCTGGTGACTTAAATGTGTGCGAGTTTAAGGGCCAGCAGAGGAGCGGGCAATTACACGGACCGTAGTACATGAAAATGGGTCATTCTCTGTCATTTCGTTGCCATTATGCGAGAGTAAATGCAGATAGTTCTCACTAATGAAGCATAAAAGCAATCGATGAAACAACTAGCAATATGTGCACTTAGAGGATAGTGCTCGGAAAGCAATACTTTCCAAGGTTTTTACCAAAGTTTGGATCTCTTTAAAGGTCCCGTATTGCAGAAAATGAGATTACCATACATTATTGTAATGGTAGAGCAGGTGTTGGTGCTGTATAAGTACTGTGAAAGTATTAAAATGATATCAACTATTGTATGTGTATGCAGTCACCAGTAGTTACACTGCTAATCTGTGCAGATGACACATTGTGAGTCCCCGACTGCAGCGGCGATGTGAAGACGGGGACAGCGCAGATGTGGAAGACCGTTAAACGCTGACCAATCAGAGCAGACTGGCTTTTTCAGAAGGGGGGGGGGGGGGGCGGGGGGGGGGGGGGGGGGGGGGGGGGGGGGGGGGGGGGGGGGGGGGGGGGGGGGCTTAATAAGACAGGCGCTAAAACAAAGCGTTTCAGATGGAGGTTTAATAATAATAATACAGGTTTAATACAGGTATACTCAGACAGACAGTATGAGGAAAATAAAGTGTTTCATGAACATTGAAGCATGTTAACACGTTCTGCTAGAAACCCCAAAATTCTCCTTTAAAAGTAGGTTGACAAAATAATCAAACTGTTATTTCAAAGAATGCCTTGTCATGCTCACTTAAAAAGTGAGGTATAAAAGTAGAAATATGATCACTAGGAGAACACGTCTGGGTCGTGTATGATCACTGGAGGCTGTAAAAGCCTCCTGTGAGTGAGGACTGTTGGAGCTTGTTCCTTGTTTCCCAGTTTTCACTCTTCACTCAGTCACGGACAGAGTTTCACATTTACAGGGCTGGCTCCGCTTTGCTGCTGCCCATCAAAAAAACAGCAAAAAGAAGTTGCGAAGTTGCTCTTTGAATCTTAGCGAGAAAGTCACCTGCAGAATATGAACTCCCTGAACCACGGGACAGGGTTTTACTTGGATGACTCAGGCTTGATGGAGCCCTTTAAGTACTGATTTGTGGATTTGGAGGTCGAAAGACGTCTCGATATCTTGGGCTGAAAAGCTTTTAGATGTCTAGAGCAGTGATTCTCAACTGGTGGGAGAAAAAAAAAAAGATCCTGTGCTTTTATTTTGAAGGGGATTTTTTATGCAGCGAAGTTATTCACACTCCTTAACAGTATTTGGCGTCAATGCCTTGTAATGCTAATAGACACAGTATAGAAGAACACCCACAAAGTTTGTTTTCATGCTAATTGAGTGAAACGCAAGTACAACACCGACTACATGAGAGGACCTGTTCAAACTGCTCCATCTTTTCACTAAATACATTTGAGAAGTTGAAAATTTGGGTCGCGGCTTTGTCATTAAGGGGTGATGGTGGGTCCCGCAGACAGACCAGTTGAGAACCACTAGTCTAGAGTAACCTCTGTTTGAAAAAAATACATTAAACTATATATTTAACTAGGAACATTGAAATACATTCATTGAAACGCTGGGAAAACTACGGATATATATAATCTATAGATAAAAATGAATTAAGCCCAGTTTCTAACCTATCCATCTAAACGTCCTTGGACCTGCAGACACAGGATTGTTGGGTTAATAAAAAAAAAAAAAAATCAGTCGACTTTAACTTTTTCCTTAGTTATGACCAAAAAAGAACTCCATGGACAACTCCTGTATCCAGATAAACACATTGTTTTTATTAGTTCCGTGGACTTTTTGTGTCCTAGTGTTCCCACAAACTAGAGAAAATTGTACTACATAGTAATTCAACAACAATAGAGGAAAAAGAAGCGTCAAAGGTTATCGAAAGCACCTGAAGTTATAATTTAGACATCATATTGGAACATCTCGCAACTCCGCTGTTTATAACAGTCCGTGGCCTTTTGTCTTTTTGTCCGTTTGACTTTTACTGCCTCAGCAATCTTATTTCCCTCTCTGTCTCTCTCTCTCTGTCTCTCTCTCTCTCTCTCTCGTGTCTCTTTGACTCTCTCCTTCCACAGGAACGTATCTGACCCACGAGGCAAAGGGCTCGGACGACGCCCCCGACGCGGACACGGCCATCATCAACGCAGAGGGAGGCCACTCCGGAGCAGAGGACAAGAAGGAGTACTTCATCTAGACAGAGGACGGGAGGAGGAGAAAGCTGGAGGATGTGGATTAGGGGAGGGGGCAGGAGTGATGTGGGGGAGGGGGGGAGGAGGGGTGGGGTGGGGGGGGGTTAGAAACACAACCTCCATTTGTTTTCACGACGCTTCAGTTCTTCACTCGGTTGGAGGGGTGATGGGAGGGGAGGAACTGTGGGCAGGATCCAGAGATGTGTTGAGCTGGTGCGACCCTCTTTGCATTGATACAGGGAAGTGAGAATTTGCACTGACATACGGATGAACTGAAGTTACACACACACACACACACACACACACACACACACACACACACACACACACTCTCGAACATACACACACGAGTCAGTTTTGGGGGAAAACTCTTCTCACGCGGACTTGAATGCTCGTAGATTCCCAGATTAACAAACACGAGCCTCCTTCTGTACTAACACGTCTGAATTCTTTCTGAATGACACGTTAACACACTTTCACACACGTATCCTACTTCTAACTGTCAGCGCCTCGAAAAAGCAAAATTGTAAACTCACATTCCGGCATCCCGGAGCTGATACTTCACTTGTCACACCTCGCAAAAAAACCTGTCTCCTCAACATTTAAACCAAACCCGACTCCGTCTTTTAACATTTTTTTTGTTTTGTTTGTCCTCATTCTTTCCATCTAACGAGGCAGTGTCCCTCTGTAAACACTGTAGTGGCAGACAAATCCATCCAAAGTACATTATCACTGACAAACATAATCTCTCCTCTCTCTCTCAGTTTAATCTTTTCATGCCATCGAACCTCTTCCTGCGCCACCACACACCCTGGTACAAGCCGTTGCATTTCCCACAGCGCAGCACCAACACAACATGCAACAATAGCATTCCCTGCCTTGCGTTACCAAGCCAAGGGGCTCCAGTATACATATATAAATATATATATATAGAATTATATAGCATTCTTTTTACTTGACAGAACAATGTTTGGTGTGCTGTAAATACACTCTCTCTTCTCTCCTTCCTCTGTCCCTCTTCTCTTTCTCTCTCTACATCTCCCTGTATCTCATACAGTCTGTTACTGCATTACAGTAACGTATATACTCCAAAAAAAAAAAAAAAGGAAAAAAAAAAAAAAAAAAAAAGCCTGCCTGTTTTTATTACATGCGTGGAAATGCAGAGTTCAAAACTATCAATATCTGGGAAAAAATAAATTAAAATAACAACGGTGATGTTGCGATGAAAACTAACCTTAACTGCAAAATATTTGTACGAGGAATGTTTTCCTTCTTTTTTTTTTATTTCTTTTTCTTTTCGGTTTTTGGTTTTCGGGACTTGTGAGAGGTTTCCTCTCGTCAGCGTCTCAGTGTGTTACTGTCAGTGTTAACAGTTTACAGTGTCTGTCGGTCTGTTAGTCCAGGAGTCCATACATCCAATGTTTCCGACTTGTGTTTTCTCGATTTTGAGGTTCATGTTTTTGATGCTGTCTCTTTACTTTTGTTTTTCCCCGTGCGCCACATTCAGTGTCGAACCCCCCCCCCCCCCCCCCCCCCCCCCGCCTTGCTTTTGTCGGCCCTCTGCTCCCAAACACTGAACTGTAGCAAAATAACCCTCTGTCGAACGCAGCTTCGTGGGGAACAAAAAGGTGTCAAAGTGTTTGGTGGCGTTCTGCTGGAGTAGCACTGCCCCGGCGCACGTGGTCTTCCTTCCACTCGGCCCCGCTGAACGCGCGGCTCCACTCCCGCCATCTTTCTCCCTGCAGCAGACTGCTTGTCTTGGCGAGGGCCACCTGGCGCTGTATTCATTGAGTAGTGACATCATGACTTCCTCTAAAGAAGCTGGCACCGTCGCTGCTTCTGGGAGGTGAAAAATGCTCGCTTGCTTTCCACTGCGGGGGCCCGAACAGGACTGCCTACATGCATTATAACAAACTTCCTGGCAAAAGAAAACCTAAAAGGAAAAACCTTTTTTCTGTTATTGTTTCTTTCTTTTGTGTGTGTGTGTGTGTGTGTGTGAGTGTTATTGCAAGCAGGAATCATTCGCCAGCTTAGCAAAAGGTTCCCATAAATGAACGGTGTTTTATTAAGGTTGGGAGTTCGCCCTGGCAAGCTCCACTTGGCCCGGTCGTGGAGATTGATTGCAATCTAACTAAGAGGCTCTGGGCTCCAGACTGTACGCATGCCAAGGTTCGGCTTTGTGGGCCGGGTGCCCGAGCTGGAGTCTGGGCAGCACTAACACTGAAGAAAGTCATTGAGGAACGTAAATGTCCTCTTCTCTTTCTCTCTTTTTTTTTTTTTCCTCTCCTTCCCTCCGCTCCACTCGTCCATTTCTTCCCATTCTTTAATCAATCATCTCGTCTGTGTCCTGATCCACCTTCACCCCCGTCTCTCCTCCTCTCATCACTCCTTCCCCGCCCTTCATCTCTAATCGATGTCCGGTTCTCCTTGCCGGTCTCCGTCTCATTCCGGAGTCCGCAGACGTACGAGTAGAGGTAGCGTCTCTCGGTTTTGCTGGCGTGCGCTTGATGGCTCTCTGCGGCACTTTTTTTGGGGCGGTGTTCTTTGAGAGGAATCCATTTGCTGTTGTCAGTTTACTAGACGATCATGTCTGTGATAGTTTGTTTTTTTTGTACGCCCCCTTTTTTTTTTTTTGGGAACGTTCAGGGATCGTGCTTTTCGTACCTTTCCCCGCATTGTTGTTAACTGCTCCCTAGCTTAGCTACTTTAAAAAGCAAGTGGCCCGGCTAGTGCGTCTATAAGCTAGCTATACTACAAAGGGTAACGCGACCTGAAGCAGGGTCAGCTGCTGTATTTTGACTTTTTTTTTTGTCCCCTCCTAGAGCTCTCGGTTGGAATTTCGGGGAGGGGCGACGCTGGCCTAAACTTGACCTTTTAACCAGTGTTCTGTTGGAGACTGTTTGCACCAGACAACTTGAATATTTCAAAGACTTCAGAACACTGTTTATTCCCACGTTTGCTCTACTACACCCTTCAGCGTTAGCGTTCTTGTCTGCAGACCAGAGGCTGTTTGGGCTGTGTCTCACAGAGCTCTTTGTCCACTTTGAGGAGTGACCTTTTGATTTGTATCTAACCCCAGTCTGATTCTGCTCTGTGAATGGAGGAAAAAGAAACACCTGCCTCATACTCGACAAAGTGTAGTGTCTTTTAAAAACTAATGGACCTGTATTTGCCTGTAATTTATCGTCCTGTCCTTCGTCTTAGTTAATGTGCTAGCATGTAGCTTGCATGAGAAAAGGTTGGAAATGTAGATAGTGTTGGAGATGAGGAGCGCCGACGAGCATCTCTCTCCTGAGACAGGAGCGGGGCGGTCTGCCCGACTGACCCCCCCCCCCCACCCCCCGCTGCTCTCTGCTCTGCAAACATAGACCGCGTCCCAGTTAAACCCGCCAGCGCCTCCTCGGCACGGCAGCCGTCTGGATGATACTGAGAGAGAGCTGAGGGAGCAGGACTCGTTCTGCTGCATCAAACCGGTGAACGGGGGTGCGGTGGCGTTGACATTGGGACGTCTTAATTCATATTTCACGGCGTCAGTGCAGTAATCACTAGCTGTCACCAGATGCCAGCAAACAGCAGCTTTTCTTTACCTCCTCCAGTCAGGCCCAGCTCTCCCGCCCCGCCACTCGACTCTCACCAACTCCTCTTCAGGCAGTCGCACACTAGCTGCCAGTCATCTCTTCATTTTTGTAGTATGAACAACTTGATTTTTAAATTATGTTTTGTAAACGGTGTGCATAATCTTAAATGTGTCACTTTCAGTTCAATTGATAATCATTGTCTTTCTTTTTTAAATTAGATTTTTTTTCCAAATCTTGGAGGTTAGAAAATTTGTTTTTCGCATTTTATTGTTTCAACAACCATGTTTTTTTTTCTCTCTCTATTAGTTCATGTATATATAGTGTTGCCTTTACTGGATACTCTTACAAGCGCGACCATACACACTTTGCGCACACACACTTTGGGTACATACACATCCACACACATATCCGGGTACGCATGGCAGGCGTGACGTCTGTGACTTTGGTGTATTTGTGCATATGTGTGTGTATGTGTGTTTGTGTATGAGTGTGAGGTGTGTATTAATCGACCCAAACAGACCCCGGAGACACTCCTACGTGTGTTGCATTCACACAAAACGTTATTATGATTTCGATGACTAAAACAGCGTCTTTGTTCTCAGACCGATTATTTTTTTTGGATGAAAAGTCTTCCTTTTGAATAAATATCCATATCACATGAGAATAGTGCTGTCATGTATGTTAATTTGTACTATGGCTGATGATGTCATCGAGGCGAGACCCAACCGCATGCCGTGGTGGGTCTGCGTCTGTTGGATGTCCATACAGTATTTGTTTTTCTTGTTTTTTGTTTTTTTGGTGAAATACCAGTTCAGTTGTTGACTTCAATAAACATGCATTTGGGTTAATTTCACCCGTCTCGTCGTTGGTTCTTTGTGTTCAGAAGGTTCTGTGTTCTGCCTGGATCGGTCCTTTTCTTGTTGCGGCGACCGACCCTGGCATTTCCTCAAACAACTAAAATCTCACTTGGAATATGCACATATCTCCAAAAATCTCTATGTATTAATAATCTGGTATTGTACAAACAGGGACTTTCTTGATACTGACTTTTGGACTCATGTTTTTAAAGGATAAGTATCTTCCTTAGCAACTGTGTATAATAGACTGTGAACATTATATTTTCAATGAATTATGGATATGATAAATACTCTCACAAATCCAATATCAACTCAATGTAAGACTTTAAATCGGTAACAGGTTCTAAAGATCTATATGCACTTAATGGAACTGTCCAGCAGAGGGCAGTAGCATGCAATAATTCAAAGTCCCTTTGAAATAAGTAATGGTTGGTTGGTTTATTATTTCTAATGGCGAGTTACTCATGTTTTCTTTCTCTCACAGACACAACCTATATATTAGTCTGTGGATGTTTCCTTAGTTCCTCTTATCTTGTCCTGCCTCCTCTCCTTCAGTATGCACTGTGTTTGGAGAGTACTGTTGATCCTAGTCTGAAGGTTAGTAATCTTACATTGTGCACATGATACTAGAACAGCACAAACTAAATTCAGACACGGTTTACAGCGCAGGAACACTCAGTTAAACATCACAGCACATTAAGAAAATGCACCAAAGTCCTGTAAGATAGAAAGAGGCTTTAAAGAAGTGAATGTTTATCTACTCACTCAGGACTTTTGGGGCTCTGTTATTGACAGGGACGCCTAAGCCCTTAAGCTATGCGACAAGAAATGTTACTAACAGCGACTTCACTCAGAAGCTCATGGCTTAGGGGCCCCCCCGAGCCCACGGGCCCCTGGGCCCTGTAGGCTCTTTTTCGGTAATCCACCCATATGTGTAAATGGTCACAATCCTCATGGATACCCATAACTCAGTCCAGCTGTTTGAGGATAAAAGACTTGTTTTTGCACATACATCAAAAAGACGCTATCAGTTTTCACCAAACCAAAGGGATCTGGTTAAAACTGAACAAAATACGTTCAGTGTCAAAACTGGTCTCATTTGAGAGATACAGCACAATTTGGATTAAATCACTTATTTCCCCAGATGTGTCTTCTGCAACATATTGCTATATTTAAGTCATCTGTAAGATATAAGCGCTTGATTAGCTATTGATCTTTGACATTTATGGAAAAGGATTTATCTGACATCAAACTTCCCTAAAAAGAAGTCACTTTAAACACGCTATTGAATGCTGGAGATTAAGTTCCTACTAAATAATTACATAACATGTAAAAATCATGTAAGATAATAATAAAAAAAAGATTTAATATGTTGACGATAAAGGTTCACTTAGTGATCCAAAGGTGTACAAAACAGCAGCACTAAAAAAATCAAAAGGTAGCATTATAATAAAAGGAATAGCTGATTACTTTCATATTGACTGATGGGTCTTGTCATATAGAGAGTTATAGAATGTTTTAATGTCTCTATGACTTTGAATATTCATGACTTAGTAAAAAAAATGGGAAAAATCTAAGTTTGGCAAGAGACCATTTTTGTTAAAGCTAGGGTAGGTAATTTATTTTAAAAACAATTGTGTTGTATTTGTTGACAGCAATCAATACATTTAGTTTGGCCTGAACGTAATGATTGGACGGGCCGCCTGCCTGTCTGCCTGCTAGCCTAACAGCGGTGAGTACCAACGTGTTTTTCATTAAGTTCATTATGATCATTTTGGGGGAGTGGCTACAGAGGGAGTCCTGAAGGGACAGGCTGACAGTTGATATATGATAATATACCTGCAATTTTCTGATTTGCCTTAATGTATGTCATAACCCGTCATCACTACAGTTTTGTACATTTATTTCAATCTTATTATAGAATATTGACAATCTGCACCAGGATATTCTGTTTAAAGTGATTTTAAAGCACTTGATAATTTCAGGTTTTTATTAGTTTAATATAGTGAGGTGAACATTTATGTGTAGACCATATGTGATAAACATTAAAATAATTTTGTATTCATTTATTGAAAAGAGAAGGACCTTATTCCAGCTACTCCATTACAACGGGATTCGTTTATGCGTAATTTACTGTTTATGTTTACTGTTAATTTTATTGGTTATTCTTGTTTCGTTTTCCAATTAGGCAATTTGTTACATGTTTGAAATAAATCAATCGAGTCATCGAATGATTTTAAGTTTTCATGTTTAAAACGCAATTCTCGTTGCGCCCGCTGGAGCGCCCTCCTCCTCCTCTCTGTGGAAGTCCAAAACGGAGATTTGGAGCGGGGAGGCGTGGAGGAGGAGGTGGAGGGAGGGGGTGTGTGCTACTGATTGTATGAGAGGAGGGGGGGGGCAGAGAAGGAGAGAGAGAGAGAGAGAGAGAGAGAGAGAGAGAGAGAGAGAGAGAGAGAGAGAGAGAGAGAGAGAGAGAGAGAGAGAGAGAGAGAGAGAATTCGTTCCTGTTTGAATGGGAATCTAAAGCGCAGAGAGGAAAAGGGACTCAGACAGAGAAACCAGGAGAGAGAACAGACAATAAAAAAGTGGAGACAGATTTATTTTACGCACGGGAAAAACGAGGAAACGAGTAGAGGAAAGGAAAGGAGGAGAGAGGAAGAGGGGTTTTTTTATCCTCTAAATTGGTCTTCTTTCACTCTCATGACTCTAAGAGGATTCCAGTTAAATTCACCCGGTCGGGAGGAATTGATGGTGTCTTTTCGGGGAAGCAGAGCCGTGGGGAGAAATCTGAATGCGCTCGGCTGAACCATGCCAGCCCTGTGGATCATAACTTTGGCGATCACTCTGAACCAAGGTAAGATAATGTGTAAACACACTCTGTCCGAACTGGGAAAGTTTTCTAGTTAATGCCCGGATTGTCTCTCCCTTTACCCTTCCTCTTCACCCTGATGTGTGCGGGCGTCTGTGCGCTCTGTGGGTGTCTTTCTGTCTGCGCTGGCAGTGCGCGTGTTAGTGCGTCTCCATGTCTGGCAACGCGTGTGTACGTGTGCGCGCGTTTGTGTGTAAATGTGTTTTGTTGCTATAGATTTATGCCGCCTGGTCATCATCACCACAAACCAATAGGCGCTGAAGGGAGAACAAAAAAAAAGAGAGTCGTGGGGTGTTCAGGGTCTTTGCTGCTGGGGGAGAAAAAAAAAGAAAAGAAACGACATTTAGAGTTCAGACACACGCGAGACGCGTCGCGTTCATTTTTCTTCATTTTGCACGTTTGTGAGAAGAGATGTGGAGCATCTGCACACGACATTGCTTTGACGTGACCTTTGAAACGCATGAATAGATAGATTTGGATGACACAAACAAACGCAGTGTGGGTCAAAGGAGGATGTGTTACAAGCACGCGCACGCGCTCACACAATCACACACACGTACACACACACACACACACACACACACACACACACACACACACACACACACACTGCGCATAGCCTGCCAGCCGGGGGATGATTGATGAGGCGAGGATCCAATACACAGTCTGGTCACCTGGCTTTAACATGAGTCACACTGGATCAATTTCCAACACACACACACACACACACACACACACACACACACACACACACACACACACACAAATGGCATGCACGCTCCAGGCACATGCATTCCTGTAATCTCAATGTGTGAGAGAGAAATAGTGTTGAGTAAAGTGCAAGTGTCCCTCGAGAGAGAAAGTTGGTGTGTGTGTGTTTGTGTGTGTGTGTGTGTGTGTGTGTGTGTGAGTGAGAGAGAGGGAGAGAGGGAGAATAGAGACCAGGGCATCCTTCTTAGTATGCAGGTAGAGTCTGGCGTGCTCGTGCTCATGCTCGTGCGCGCAGACCCGCTGCAAACGTGCAGGTGCCAAGAAAAATTCATATTATACCATAAAGACGGAGACATATTCACTGGACTGGAGGAGAGCCCCATTACTAATATTAATGCCCCTTATTATCGATCACCTTGATAGATTTCTCTCTCTCTCTCTCTCTCTCTCTCTCTCTCTCTCTCTCTCTCTCTCTCTCTCTCTCTCTCTCTCTCCACACACACAAGTCTCAGTGGGAGAGAGGATGAGTGTGCGTTTGTGTTTGAGAGAAGTCAGGGCTCCAAAGACATAGATGATTAATTGAGGTGGCCTGATGTGAACAGTTCGACTGTGTGTGCGCGTGTGTGTGTGTGTGCATGTGTGTTTGTGAGTGTGTGTGTGTGTGTGTGTGTGTGTGTGTGTGTCTGCCTGCCTGCCTGGTTTAGCACCTGGGTCCCCGGTGCCGCAGGCCGCTGGTGTGATAAACCGCAGACGGTGATCTGCCCAGACAGACAGTCAGAGGAGCTACCGGGCTGGAGCAGATCTGACCACCTGAGTAGAATAGAATGCAATATTATTAATGCTTTATTCATAAAGGTCGAACAGAGCGATGCACAAGGTGAAAAAGATCTGCTCAAAGTCTGAGCATCTCGGATTGAAGAGCGGTTGCTTTAGTCTTTCGATGAGAATAGAATATGATGTGTCGAATTAGACGGTCTGAGATAATCTATCAATGTGCCATAGAGCTGGGATCAATTAGGGCCAAAGCCGCTGAGTATTGGTTGCAGCCGGCTGAACGAGTAGAGCAGAGAAGAGTGAAGTAGATTCGGAAAGTTTGATTATTCTAGCTAAAGAGAATCAAACAGAGCAAGACCAAGCAGAGCAGAAAGAGAAAAGAACAAGGCAGGAGAGAAGCGAACAAAAGAGAACAAAGCAGAACAGAACGGAGCGAAAGAGGAGAGAGGAGAACAGCAAAGGAACATAAACGAACAAAGCAGAACGGATCAGAACAGAGGAGAACAGGGCAGAAACAAGAAACAGAAACAGAACAGCGCAAAACGCGACGAGAACAAATACAGAGAAGATCAGAAACGGAGAGTCGGTGTGAGGAGCAGCAGCAGATCAGTGTCTCCAGCTGAGCCGGTGTAAGCCTGTAAATGTGATCAGAGTGAATCCGTCCCCCCCTACATGCAGCTGCCGCAGACTAATGTGTGTTTAGCCTGTTTGGGGTCTTCCAGGTGTCTTCTGTCCGCGTCTCTCTCTCTCTCTCTCTCTCTCTCTCTCTCTCTCTGAAGAAGCAGCCCTGATTTACTGCTCGGTCCGGTGGTGCGCCATGGCTTCCCCAACGCAGGCCGACTACATCTCTGTGCGGTTGGCCGCGCGTCCGCGGGCCTCTGTAATTACCTCTCTGCCCTGTGTGTGTGTGTGTGTGTGTGTGTGTGTGTGTGTGTGTGTGTGTGGGTCTGATGCGGAGCGTTGCCGCTGTGAGACGACACTGTGCTTGCCAGCGCCTCTCTGGCCCACAGGCGAGGGAGCCCGTTTCTCAGAGTCGATTCTTGAACAGCACTTTTGCTTGAGCTGAACATTTTCGCGGCCTGATCATGCAAGCGAAGCAAGCAAAGCAATTCTTGCACTGCAAGCACCTGTCCCATCTCCCCCCCTCTCTCTCTTTCACACACACACACACACACACACACACACACACACACACACACACACACACACATACACACACAGACTTTCTTTTTCTCCCTTTTCTCCCCCGTCTCCCCCTCCCACTCTTTATTCCCGTCACAAGAATGGAGCAGAGGCGCAGATGTAAAGAGACAGGCCAAAAGACAGAGAGATGGAGGCAGAAAGAGACGAAGAACGGAAGAGACAGCGGGGTTCAGTCCTAATCTGTTGACAAGAGGGGATGTTTGAGGATAAACAGAGGCAGAGCATGCAGCGCTCAGGGAGCAGGGAGAGAGAGAGAGAGAGAGAGAGAGAGAGGGAGAGAGAGAGAGAGAGAGAAAGAGGAGGCCCTATTGGCTCAGGTCTCTTCTTCAGCAGCGACCCAGCTGGACCATCAATGTTTGATGGTTTACACCAGACTGGGCTCCAGGGGCCTCCTCTTAGAAATGCTCAAGTCAAAGGCAACTGGACTTGCTTTTAAATTCTTGAAAATGTCTCACTTCTCATCTTCACGTTGCCTTTTGACTTAGCACTTTTGAGAAATACCGGTCCATGACCCGGATGACCGAGAGACTCAACACACACACACCCACACACACACACACACACACACACACACACACACACACACACGCACTAGATTAGGTTTATTTCCACCAGCACAGCGACAGATTGTGTGAGATTGTCTTTGATCGTTAGTTTGCAGCTCCCCGCTGATACGCCCTCAAACAGTTGTGTAATTCCCTTCTGAATCATCTCACAACAAAAAAATGTTGTCAGACAGAGTTTGTGGGTTAAGTCAGAACAGTTTTAGCATTTACAGCATGTATAGAAGCATGTTTTTTATTCCTGTGTAATGATTAAAGTGGTGGCTTTAATGAACGGATGTTATATATTATTGGACACATTAGTGTCTACAATGCACATTGAAAGAGAAGAGTGATTATATGATTTCCAGTTAGTGATTTTTCCTGGGATACCCCGTGTTGCATAACCCGTTTTTTTTCCGACCCCGAGGCAAAAATGTGGCCCCTGTTGACACCTGCTCCCACCGCCAACACGTCTCTGTGTATTATGTATGCAGCCTGCGGCTTTAAGGTAAAACAATTAAACTGATGTGAGCCATTGGAGCACAATGTTCCTATTTAAATAGGGCCCTTGTTTAAGGTCACGTTCCGATCAACGGTAGCCTTGTGCGGCCCCTCGTTTACGGGTGGCCCCTCGTTTACGCGTGGCCCCTCGTTTACGCGTGGCCCCTCGTTTACGCGTGGCCCCTCGTTTACGTAGCGGGCTGTGTTCATGCCTCACCCAGTCACATGAATGCAAGAGCTCATTCCTGGTCGATTCTTTTGAAACATGAACGCCATATTTCTACTGCTTTCCTCAAAATTGCTTTGACAAAAGATGAAATGATTGACACAGTGTTGACTTTCCAGAGCAGTAAAATCATTCCTCGTAACATTATAAACTGCAGCATTTTTGGCATCTTCAAGCTCATGGATCAAGTCCTTAAATAGCATTGACCTGGTGGTATTTCGGTGTCTCGCTGGTGCCTTTAACATCCCGACCAATGTGGTCCCCTGTGCTTTTCTTTTAAGGGGACTTATCATGAGAAACTCACCTTTTCAATTCGTTTGGGTATCTGGAGTTCCTACCAACGCATGAGTGGTGAAATGAGACAAACCAGGTTTTTTGGGTTTTTTTTTTTGGGCTGTCTGGATCAGAAAGCCATTCAGACTTGGCTCCCCTTCCTATGTGCACATACAGGCTCAGTAAACAGCCCTCCGTCTGAGGATCTTCAACCACGGCTTGAGAACTACCTTTTCAAAGACGCGTCACATTTTTCTCACTGCCCAATCAGAGCAGACTTTGGGGGCTTAAAGAGACAGGCGCTTAGATTGCTTCAGACGGAGAGTGAATACACTCAATACAGGGTTAATCAGACAGACACTGTTAGAAAGATGATGTGTTTTTTGAACATTAAAGCATCTAAACATGTTCTTGTCGAAACCCAAAATCTAAGTATGAACCAGAAAATGAGCAAGATGTGTCTCCTTTAACGCAGAGCTGTTTCTGGTCTGAACGTCAAGACAAACTCAAAAATCTGTTCCAATTATGCGGCCATTTAGTGGTGGATTGTCAAAAAACGTAATTTGCAGTTAATGAAATTTCATCAAACAAAACACAAAGTGAACTTTGGGCTCCTGAAGGTCTGGGGGCCCAGGGGAGGGGCCTGCTTTGAAATGCATTAAACACACTTTTTATCAGTAGACCAGATGTGATGGATGGTCAAGAAATTGAGGACAGAAGAGAAAAAAATATTGATTGAGGCCCCAAATTTGAATCTTGTACTCTCATTGTTGTTCAGTATACAAAACAACTGGACACGTTCTTCTTCCTGGTGTGTTTTATCATCTGAAGCACCGCTGATGAGCATTTCTTGCATGAGCGGCTTCAGGATCAAACCTCCAACCTTGGCCATTAGTGCCATACTGTACTGATCGTGCCATAAAAGCAAATATAAAAGGTTGACTGACTCTGTTGCTCTAATTGGGTGGAGAGAGAAAAAAAAAATCCACTTCAACAAACGCTGTACTCTCAAATGAAGATAATTAAAAATGGCATGACAAGCCTTGTTTAAGAGCAGAGCGGAGGTTCAAACAACACGACGGCGGCGGAGTTAAGTGTGTGTGTGTGTGTGTGTGTGTGTGTGTGTGTGTGTGTGTGTGTGTGTGGCCTCATCCCAAAGCCCTCCAGTACCTGACAGATCTGATATCCTTATGGAGAGGGAGGCGTAATCGGAGCTGACAAGGAACAGCAATTAAAATAAATAAATAAAATAACCGCCACAATTAGCCGACGCTTAATTCACCACGATGCCCTGATAATCTAGTAATCAGCTAAAGTGACATCGGAAAATTCCCCCTTACCTCCTCTGCACGGGCTGATGTGAGCGGGGGAGTGAAAGACCGAGCAGGACGCAGATCCTAACAGAGAGCGTCGGCTGGTATTAGGACTGACACCCATCAATCTGGCTGATACGTCAGACTGAATGAGGGAGGAGGAGTAGTGGACCGGGGAGGGAGAGGAGAAGACATGCAGAGAACTAGAAGAGAAAGAAAGTAAAGGAAACGATGAGGCACAAAGAAGAAGGAGAGAAATTCAGATGAGAGGAAGAAGTTAGAGGAGTGAAAGAAGAAGGGAGATGGAGTAACTAACAGGCCATGAATGGAAAAAAAAGGAGCAGGAGAGCGGGAGTAAGGGAGCAGAAAAATAGAAGAGAGGATGAGGGGGCAGGATAGGAATCCAGGGGAAAGGAGGAGGGGAGAGGAAGAGTGGAGATGAGACAGGGAGGATGAAAGCAGGGGGAATGGGAGCCAACAGGAGTGAAGGTGGTGGAGGAGAGCCAGGCTGAAGAATAGGAAAGGGAGAAATTGGGTAGGAAGCGAGCAAAGGAGTGAAGGAAGGCAGCAGAGCAGAGGAGGTCAGGGGGAGTGGAGACGAAGGGAGTAAACATTAATGCAGGGAGGGCAGAAGGAGCAGTAAGTGAGGGTAGATGATGGAAGAGGAGACGAAAAGAGGAAGTGGGGAGGAGAGGAATTTGGGTGGGTTAGGCTGTGAGTAAAGGAGGACAAAGAGGAGATGGATGGTCAGAGGAGGTGTGGAATCGGAGGGAGGAAACACTGGGGAAGAGGGGAAAATGGAGCATGAACGGAGGAGAGAGGAGATAAGAAGACAACAGGGAAATTTGGGTAGCGGAGGAGTGAAAGAGGAAGATGGGTAAATAAAAAAAGCGAGATTAAAGGAGGAGAGCCGACTTGGAGCGGAGGAGCATGGAAAATAGAGGAGAGAAGAAAAGAGGGTGAGAAATGGGAGACATTTGGATGGGTGGAAGAAAAGCATTGAGAGTTGAGGAGGAGTTGAAATGGAGGAAGGAACACTAATGGACGAAGTGATGCAGTAGTGTGGGAGGAGGAGTGGGAGCTAACTGGAGTGAAGGAGGAGGAGAGCCGGGTTGGGGAGCAGAGATTTATGTGTGGAGAGGGTTGCAGCGAGGGAGCAGAGGGAACCAGCCAGGCCTATTATAGATGGGGCTCTCCTGGGAGACCAGGGCCTGGAGTTTTCCAGGCATTTCTAGCATATTTCACCGGCGTTCCAAGCGGCACGCTGCAATGCACAGAGCTCCGCCCCCGCCAGAGTCCTCGGCTCTCCAAGGAAAAATAAAGTGGGTCTCCTTTCTCTGCGTGAGCATTCAATAAAAGTGATAAAAGGCTAGAAGGAGCCCTTCTTAGCTTTTTTTTTTTTCTTTTCTTTTTTTTGGAAGGGAAAGTGAGAAACCAGAACTGGCCACCCTCTCCAAGGAGATGCTTTCAAAGAAATGCAGACATCAAGCATAAAAGCATCAAAAGCATAAAAGCGCCTTCACCTTTATATGAGGCGAAAGTGTCAACAAAAAGGTCTGCGAGATCAAATAAGCTGAGCGTGGAGGTAGTTTGTGTCTCTGCTTCTTTGTCTGCCTGTGTTTCCTCTGAGAAGGCTCATGTGTGGAGGTGAGAGAGAACAATTGAATAGGCCTCCCACATAAAATCCATTCACAGGCTCCAGGATTAGGAAGGAGAAATTGTCCGGCGCAGTGAATTAACTCAATCTGATCCATTACAAGATCGCTATCACAAGGTTCCCCCTCTGCCCTGGATTATGTATGCTGCTCGATATGTGTGTGTGTGTGTGTGTGTGTGTGTGTGTGTGTGTGGTTGTATTGCAACATCCCATATCATCGAGTCTGGCTTTGAGGCCTTTGTTGAATGTCATCCCGTTCTCTTTCCCTCCACATTTCCTGTCCATCACTCTACTGTACACCATTAGAACGATGAAGGGCAAAATATTAAATGTCTGTTCAGTTATTCTTGAATCAGTTAGTTCCTGATTTATATTGAAATTGTAGACTTTATGATTTGGGAGTTTTTCATAATACATTGTTTTCTTTTGTTCAATGACAAATTGGTACTAACAGGAATCATCATTTTCAGGCTGGTTTTGTGGATCTTGAGCTAGTCATGCTAAACGTTGTGTTACAGTGACACTCGTTACCCGCTGATGTTGGAAGGAGATATAAGTTGTTAAAACATTGTGTTTCTACGTGAAAACCTTTGGAGCTAACATTAGCAGAGTAGTCTTAGCACTTTTTATGCTACGCTAGCTATTGAAGGAATGCTGAATGCTTTTTTAATGGCTGGTAACAGTGAATGAATACCTACCTTTCTTTACTTTACAGTTAATATCACTGTCTTCTGTCTTTATCTTTTTATCCTGTTTTCGCTGCTGAATCGGTTTCCGTCGATACATCTTCTGTCTGCTTCTTTCTGAAATGAGATCATGTTTCCTCAGGGAGTGCAGTTAGTGACAGTGTGGGCTCCATGGTAGCTCTGACAGCTTGGCGGAGTAAAGCAGCCGGGGTGTGGGGCTCAGCGAAGGGTCGAGTGTGATAGTTCCCTGGAAACCTTTGCGCGGTCTGTCTGTGCTGCATAATGTCATCTTCACTGCAACCACAACAATAGGCTACAGATGTTTTAACTTTGAACTATAAGTCATCATTATGGGCATCAGTCCGTCGTCACCCTCTCAGCTTGCTGTGTTTTGTTTAATGTTGCACGTAGCTTTGCTAACATGAGTAGAACACAAGAACTAGACTTTCTTTAGAGGAAGGAGGGAAGATAAACCTGTATTTCAGTTGGCTTGTCTGCAAGAACATTGTCAAAAATATTAATGGTCTGCTATGATAAAGCGGTGGTGGAGCCCTGCCATTCCACTTTATATTATATTAAACTGTATGTACTATAATACTTAAGTCATTCCTTTCATCCTCGTCTAACCATGGCAGTTACTAATTCTATTAAGACAACATATCTTACTCAAACTAAGCTTCAGTTAAAGGAAAAGTTTGTGAAATGTAATGATTTCTCGTATGAAAATCCAATGTGTGACGATCGTAATCCTAATTTTATACACCCTACAGACCCAGTATCCACTGGCTCCGCTCTTAATTTAACATTTAGCGCCTTCCAATCTTTCCCACAGAGGCTTTCCCAAACTTATTTCCCTTATCAGCAGCTGTACTCGTGTAACCAAATGATTTTATTGCGAGGGCACCGCGACCACGTTTTCTTTTCTTTTTTTTTGAAGTCTCAACATATCGCTCTACCCCTTTTATTTCTTTTCCTTTGGTGGATTTTAAATGGTGATAAAATAAGCAGCAGCGATTTAAAGATGGAGATGGACAACATGATTACGGATGATGAAAGCCGGTATCCATCACCACCCACTCTGTTTGTGTTTCCATCCTCCTTCTGTCTGTCTATCTGCCTGTTCCTCCTCTCTCCCCTCTTATGTTTTAATGTAAGTCGATAACTATCAGGAACTGATAACACCCCGGGCTCCGCTCGGCTTGGCGAGGCTCGATGAGGCGAGGAGAGGAGAAGGCGAGAGCAGGGCTGGGTGAGGTGGGGGGGGGGGGGAGGGGGGGTGACACTATCTCCCCTCAGTGAAGCCTGATATGCCCGGGTGCAGGGGAGATAAGCGAGCAGCTCTCAGCGGTGGCGGCGGAGGGGGACAGTGACGTCACGCTGCTCGTCTCTCGGTCCCGTGGTGCGCGGTAAATGAAGTTGTGGCGTCACAGGTGC
>NW_027176894.1:0-10000 GCF_023349555.1 Cebidichthys violaceus | reverse complement strand
GGAACCAGTCTTGGCAACAATAAATTATTCTGAATTTGCTACAGCTCTGATTTATGCACCTTACTGGCTTCCTCCTTATAGCAATGACAGCTGGGGCTTCTGGGAACAGTAGCATCTAAAGCCCCCCCCCATACCAAACCGCTGTGAAATACTTACTGAGAAATAATCAAAACTGATAGCAATAACATGGACCTGTAGTATTTTTAAATTTCCAGGAGATGATTGTGTTCCTATTTTGAGGAAAACCATTAAAGAGAAACTTGAAGGTTTTCAGATTTGCAGGTTTTGGTCTTGAAGGCCAGCAGACAAACCTTATAAAATCACTCCCATCCATCAGCACACAGGCCACCCCCCCCCCCCGCCCCCCCGCCTATAATATCAAAGTAGTCCAGAAATACTGGGATTAGTTATTGTCATGTAATCGTAATCCCTTTCCCTGTGCGTTAGTCCAAAAAAAAAGAGAAAAAGTTAGCACTGTAAATGTGAGATAAAGGCAGAGCGAGCTGGGTAATATGGCTGCACTCTATAGAGCCAGCAGAGAGACAGAGATATGAGCTGCAGTGATGATACAGCTGCAGCCTGATTGTCCATTCTCAGCTCTTGACCACACCTGACCTCCATCACTGTGTGGAGAGGACGAGTGAGCAATGAGAAACACAGAAGGGGAGACAGAGAGAGGGAGAGGGAGAGGATTGATTGGGAGTCCCTGAGTTCAGACAGCTCCGACCACAGAGGCCTCGATCTGTTTCCCCCGAAAGTACTGCAGCTACGCCGTGATCCAAAATAAGAGTCGACACGGGCTCACGTGTCCAAATTCCTTACCCTATATGCACACTGACGGTATAGAAACTCCAGCACGCGCATATTCTACATCAAACGGACCTCAATGGTTTCAGCGTAGATATTTAATCTTTAGTTCAGGGAACATTACATGGTGAAGATGAGTTTAGTCCTCTTAAGGGAACCATAAACCGACCATGTCACATAGCAAAGTATCATTTGATGCCTGGAGCACAACATACGTATAATAGATGATACGTATCACGATACAGGGGTTGCAATTCAATGTATCGCAACATATTGTGATACTGTTGGCAAAGCGGTATATATACTGTATATTGAAGTGTGTACTGAGTTCATCTGTCATTTAAACTATTAATTATAACGTGATCTACAACATGGTGATGTTAGAGTGAAAGGCACTACAACATATTTAATATCATCCTTCAATAGTACTTTTGTAGGCACTACACATTAATACTGCAAACTGTACATCACGTACTTAATCTGTGCATTCGCGTTCGATCTGCTTGTCCCGGTGATTGAAGTGCGAGCGGAAGGGTCAAAGGTCGGCGTCCTCGACAACTTCCTGTAGCTCTTCCGCAGCTCTCGGTGCTTGAAGCGCCTTAACTGGCCTCTGCGAATACAAAAGCAGCTCAATGTGCTCCTGAATCCTGAATCACCAACTCACTCCATTGAGCAGCGAGTCTGAAGCGCCGTTTTAAACGCCCTGCCATGAGTGGATCTGAGAGATTAAAATGAACATTTGGAAACCAGAACTTTACAGATAACTGGTGCATCTTTTGTTTTCTGGGCTGTACTGTAGGCTTTTGTGCTGCTGTTTTAAACAGTAAGCATCTCCGTCATTTCTATTGTGCGCTGCGTTGCTCAGCGTCAGTCATACAATTTGAATGCATACAAATATACATAATTTAGCCATTTTTCCGAACGAAATAATATTCAACTAGCAATATCTTGCCATTGGACCAGTGTGTTTTCATCATCTCACTTTGTTTCCAGACACCAGTGGATACTGTCTTTTTAGACGTTATATACTTTACAGCAGCCTGCGAATGATTCTGTTTTAAATTATTAAAAAGGTATATACTTTCATCAAACTTTTTCCCCAACATAAAATGCTCCGCCTCTAAAGTTCCTCTGTAAAGTTGCCTCCTCCGAGTGTGTCTGCGTGACTTTTCAGCCTCGATTGAATGCGACGCTGCGCCTCTGCCTTCATGAGCCGCTGTGTTCTTAACGGCACAGAAAATATCTCGCAGATTTGTCTTTTTCAAACGACTCACACAAAGTAAAGCCGTTATACACTAGACGGAGCAGGGTGAAATTAATGGGGTTTGGAACAAAAGGTTTTGAGAAAGATTTCCTGACTATTCCCCATGCAATTACTTAATCCCTTGTAATTAGTCTCCTTGTTTGAAAAGGAATATACATTCTCCGTCTCCCCATCTTTTCCCTCTCGAGTTGGAAGATAAAATTTGCAGACAAAAACAGCATGAATGTCTTTTGTGGAGCGTGCTGCCTATAAACATCCAAACAGTCTGGCTTTGAACAGCAGTTATGCCATATATTAATGATTTGCATTTGTTATACTCAACTTCACAAGGATAATTATTTTCCAAGAGGAACGGCCATTATAATCAGTCGTAAACGTGGTCCAGCTTTCCTGCATAAATTAACCTTTTTTGAATTTAGCTTCAGTGCACACGGGGGAGAAAAAAAAAAAGAAGAAGTGTTTATCACTTTCTTCTTTTGCTTTTATGGACAATCATTGTGTGGTGAATCCACCGCAGCAGATAATGAGGAGCACATAGTCATTTCAAATCTGGCTGAGCCCGCACAGGACAGCTGTCTATTTTAAGCTATAGCTGCTGGCCAGCGAACCATTAGCCTGTTTTACACCGATAGCAAATAGCCATTAGGCGTAACGGCAAGCCAGTTAGCCAACAGCCATCTGCCGCGCGCTGCAATTATGCTGCCTTAAAGTGCTGTTGGAAATATAGTAATTATGAGTTGAGCATGCATTAATGATCCAACACAATGGTAAATACGTCTGGGAAAGGGGGAATTCTCAACGATACCTGCGGTAACAATCTGTGTTCTGAAGAGCGTGCAAGCCACGCGAATACTGATGGGGTTCGTAAGGACGCACTTATGGTGTAAAATAAAACAAAAAAGAGCAAAACTAGTTATGTGAATGTTTTTATCGTACGGCCCAAAAACAAAAAAAAAAAAAGAAGCATTTTAATGCTCCACGAGGTTACATTTGTATCTGAGCTCAGCTGTAGCGGCTCTTGATGAGCTTTGAAAGCAGCAGACGCCAACTGGAGTAGGTTACCCATTAGCTGCTCGCGCTCTGCGCCGTTCGTTCCCAGCGACGCGCTCCGCTCCGTTCAACGACTACTAGCTCTCAGTGTAAATCCGCGGGCTGTGTTCGGTGACTCTTTTTCCTGGCAATGACAGTCGCTGTAGTCAGCAGCACATTCAGGTCAAGCGACTTGACTCATTTCGTCACATTCTGCCACAAGCCCTTTTTTTGCTTTCACAATGCTCTGATTAAGTGGTACAATAGTTGCAAATCTGCTGGCGTGTTTGCTGAAGAGTAATTACTAGCGTCTGATAAGCGTTCTGGGGAAGTTTCCCAGCTACATGATTTCCACCGAGGCTTTATCTCAATTGAATGTGATTGTCTTTGCCGAATTGGCTCAGCCGCGATCCTGGAAACTGGCCTTGTCTCGCACACATGATAAGACAACAGATTGCCTTGTACGCCATCCAACCAAGAATAATGCTGCAAGCTGTAATAATTTACACCATCCGTCAGGGTTTTTCCACAACTACATGCCTTCTTCCTCACGGACACATGAAGCTATAGTGCCGGCTGGCAAAGACTGAGAACCCTACATGGATGCGTGGTTGGAGGCACTAATTGGCCACATTGAAGCGAGCTCAGGCTTCTCGTCGACCACATCACACGACGCAAACACGGTGATGCAAATCCGGCCGCACGCAAGACGGGAGATGGAGGGAGGGACGCTGGGATGTGAAGAACGAGGTTTCCCACTTCCTTAATGTGCCTTTTGTGCTGATTTGTGTGTGTGTGTGTGTGTGTGTGTGTGTGTGTGTGTGTGTGTGTGTGTGTGTCGGCCTCGCCTCTCCTCTCTCAGGATCCCTCCGTTTGTGTTACCATGGGGACGGCATGCTTTCTATATCCCTCCCGCTTAACCCCCCCACCACCACCACTACCACCTCTCTTTCTCCCTCTCTCCATTACGCACTGGTTTCAGTGTTACCATGGCGACACATGTCTGTCTCCTCTCTGCCTGCTCACCTGTCTCACTGGGTCTCCCTCCGTCTGTCTGTCTCTCTGTCTCTCTCTCTCTCTGTCTGCCTCTGGGTGTTGTGTGTGCCCTTGGCATGCCTTCCCTTGTTTACTCTGTTGTTTGTTTGCGTTGTGTTTGGTGTGTCTGCGTCGTTGTCTGTCCGGTTGTCGTGTCCCGTGTCCGTTGTCCTCGTGCATGTTTGCTTTCTGTCCCGCTCTTCTCCTTCGGTCTCTCCGGCTGACTGCACGCTGGTGTGGCCACCAGGCTTTTCCACCTCTAATCCCTCCTCTCCTCTTTCTGCTCTGCTGCTCTGCTCCGTTGTTCCCCCAACATCAACATCTCTCCCCTCTCTGTTATTTTTATTTATTTATTTGTATTTTAACCCCCCCCCCACTCGATTGTTTGTTCCAACATCAAAACAGTATCCATTGAATGTCACAGGGAACACACGGAGAGAAAAATAAAAAAAAAAAATAGGGAGGGATTTAGGTAATTTTCACAGACGGCAGCTGTTGCTATGGCGACACAACTTTTGGATTTGCAGCGGAGAGTGAGGGATGAATAGAGGGATAGAAGGAGAGAGAGAAAATGTGTGAGGATAGAAAGAAGAAGAAGGAGGGGGGGGGTCATGCTGGTACGTGCTTTCCCCAAAATACAGACATTTTTAGGAAGAAAGCATCACCTGAAGACAATCCTTCTTCAGTGTCTACAACCCATATGATATGATGCTCTCCTCGCTTTTCTTTAGAGCTGACATCATTCGTGTAAATTGTATGCTGTCAATCACTCGCCAGCTTTTTTCCAAATCTTGCTTTCCGATAGATGAAACCCGACTCTTTTGCGTGTAGAGAGAAGCACTTCGTTAAGCTCTCTGTGGTACGTTCTGGCTTTGTTCTGCCTCTCCTGCAGTTTTTAACAAAAACAAAACTGGATCATCTTAAGTCCATCAGTCAGTAAAATAAAGAGAATCCAAAAGAAGCCAAACCAACATCTCTCATCCCCCATAAAACATCTTCTTCGTGTTGCAATGTCTTCTTCACTTCCCTCAAAATGGTGAAAATTTCATTTTGGATTGAGACCCCCACTTGTGTGCGTGCTAATGCATTTAGAAAAACCACTTTATTATAATATGCGTTTGAATATTCATAGTAGGCAGGCGAGGGGGGGGGGGGGTGATGGAGGAGACTGGAGCCTTTGGGTATTGATGTAGAGCTGTGGAATTAGCTGCGAAACTGCTATTGATTCAAGCTGTGAGGACTGGAATATGAAACATGGGGTGGGGGGGGGTGGGGGGCAAAAGACCTTATCAATGAACTTGGAGAATGAAAGAGGGAGTGAAAGAGAATGAGGGTGCTCAGTGGAGGACGAAAAAAAAAAAAGAAAACCCAGATTATAAGTCAGCAGAGAATTGAATTAAAGGGAGACAGAAGGAGCGAGTGGTTGAAGAAAGAAAAGAGAGATTATCAAGCGACTCAGAGGGAGAAATGAAAGAGACAAAGTACAACAAAACTAAAGGAAAGAAAGAACGAGCACAAAGGTCGCATGAAAGGAAACGAAAAAAACACGATGCAGGAGCCAACGGAAACACGGAAGAATGAAAGAAAGATCAAATAAACTAAAGGGTGAGAGAACAGGGTGAGAGAACAGGGTGAGAGAACAGGGTGAGGGGTCAGGGCGCTTTAGCCTGGAGACGCCACGCTGCAGAAAAATCCCCCCCCCCCCCCCCCCCCACCCCCCCCCCCGGACGCTGCAAATTGTTGATGGGAGGACTAAGTTGACAAATGTCAAAGTTTACATTTCATTATGGAAGAGGATGGAGAGGGAGAGAAGAGGAGGAGGAGAGAAAGAGAAAAACGGGGGGGGGGGGATGCCATGCATTCCATTAAGTGGCTAGAAGGAAAAAAAAAACCCACACAGAGAGAGAGAGAGAGAGAGGAGAGAGAGAGAGGGGGGAGGAAATGAGAAATGAGAGAGAAATACAGGAAACGGAGGAGGAGAGGTGGAGGGGGACCACCATAAAGACAGGGAGACATAGTAGAAGGGGGGGGGGTATGAGCGGAGGAATGAAGTGCTCGATTCATCGCCGCCTCAACTGCGGCGCTGACCTTTTGAAAACGGAGTTAATGTTAGACAAGGCAGCACTTGACATTCTGACGGCCTCCATGTTTGTTCTTTAGTCGTCGAGGCGGAGCCTCACATTACGCCCGCCCTTTGCCGATCTTCGAAAATTGCAGGGCCTCTCGATTAAAGGATGCTAAGTTTACACAACAGTGTTTCACATTCTGATGTGAGAAGACGAGGCGGGAGATGCTCTGTGTTTTGTGAATGTTGTGGAATCCTGAGACCAACAACCAATTGATTCTGACCATTGCCGGTTAAGCCAAAGCCTTCCTCCTCCGCCGCTGCCCAAAATCAATTAAAAACACATCAGTGAGCATCACCATTGAACTATGTAACATGTTCCTTTATTACCGTGAATGTGGGCTATTTTGAATTGATCCTGCGCTCTGTCCTATTTCCTGCCGGAAACAACACTAGAGCACAAATTGTGTATTGATCCGCAGCTGAAGATAGTCCCTAACAAATTCACTATTTACTTCTGTTTGAGTAACGTTTGGTAAAGACTGCAGTGTCCAGCTGTCTGAGGAAACTACCTTTATTTTCAACCCCTTTTAAAAGATGTGCGTCTTCTGTTCAGAATGAATAGCCTTGAGGCTGAGTGTGACGGACTAACACACTGTTTTCATGGGATTTGTTGACACTAATAATCACTAATGACAGGCTTAGAATACATCCGTGTGACCGTAATAGATCAGGATAGGGAACCTTTATTGTTACCCAAAACAATTCAAAAATGTCATTTAATTCATTTAAAATGAGCCCTGTATTTTTTTGTGTTTTTTGGGAACAAAACTGCCTTAGTGCATGAAACGTGTGACACATCTCTGTTGCAAAAGTACTGCCACTGACCAGGTTACTTAACTTTTCTGTTTCACTCACTTCAATGTGGAGACAGTCTGAGGGAGGCCAGAGGGACAGAATGACTGTGCATGTCCTGCATTGAGAGTAAGGACAGGCCATTCTTCGGGTCCCTGACCCCTCTGAGCTGAAAGAATTGCATAACTTTTGAGTTTTTTTTTTTTTAATTCTTTGGAAAATCAAGTACCTAACCTCAGACATGGTCAACGGACTCAAAACAAGGTTGTGTTACCTTCAGAGACGCTTCAGAGAGATCAAGGTTGTCTTTCACGTGACTGTGTGTGATGTCATGATGCTGGAGAAGAGCGCAGATGTGCCTCAAATCTAAATGTGTCAGCGTCCTCTTGAGGAGCGTATTCCTAAATACATGTTTACGTTTCAAGCATCTTCAACATTAGACATAATAATGACGCACAACCCAACCTTTCCTTCCCCCGATACCCAAATATAAAGTAGTGCGATGTCGAATACCAACCCGATATCAGAGCTCTTTTTCTAAAACGAGCTGACGAGAGGCTGTGACTATACTTCTTAATAACTGTGACTGAAGACACCAAATGAAAATGTAATCAATAAAGAAGGTTTATGATGCTTCACTATAGTGGGTTAACTTCAAAACGACAGTCTTCGTCAAATACAGCTATTCTCAACTAGAGCACCATCTAGTGGGCCGCGGAGGTACTGCCAGATCGTTAGACCACATTTAAAAAAAAAAGTCTTTTGGTAATTTATTAAGCTAGTTTATGTTATCTCTAAATATGCTCACGATTATGATATTGACTAGTTTGATTAACTCCACGACAATCACGAGATCTCATAGACGTGTTTTGCCACAGATAGCTAGCTAACGTTCCCAGAAAGTATTGAGTGAGAGTAAGAACAATATTTATTTGTTCTCATTTATTTGATCAGGTGGTCCTCCAAAGGGTGCAGACCTGACTAACAGCACTTAGCTGCTGTGATAAGCAAAGATAAGAGCTGATGCTGCATTCACTGTCCTCTGTGCGTCCACATGAGAAAAGGCCTCCCTCGTTTTAATAACGTGCTTCTGCGTCTTTTCAAAACCGCCGTCGCTCCTTCGCTGCTAAAAGTTCCTCGTTAAAAAGATGTTAAATCAGTCGTCGGAATCTGGGGCATTCTCCTCTCTAAAGCTTTCTTTTAAACTTGTGATAAAAATGTTATCCAGCCATGCACAGTTTCAAAACAACCTCCCACTAGGGCAGAACATCTGTAGGAGAAGAAGAAACAACAAGCTCCTGTTTCACAGTAAAGTCCCACCACTCCTTTCTCATTAGGAGCCATTCTTTGTGGCGCACATGCAGGAGGTGGTGCGGTATCAGAGGTAGCTTTAGACACGTTATCTTATCAAAGCCCAAACTGTTTTTTTTTAACATTGGTAGATCGGTGACATTTGGCCGATACCCAGTCCTCTTAAAATGTCAGAATCGTCTTTAAAACGCCGATCGGTTCATCCTTCAAAGGACTGCACCGTGAGAATAAATGAATGAAATGGCACTGATTCTTATTTCACAAAGCGAGCTTTGCCTGACAGAGTGACTCAATACAGTGGATCACGTAACATTTAAAATAAATTACTTACTCCCAAATCCATGTAGTTTGATGTACAGTTTCCGTATGACGTCGTCTTCGTCTGATACCAACATGAGTCAGCAAAAGAGACGCACCGCGTTTTACACTAAAGGCACAACCAAAGTCTGCGCGGCCAATGTGTTTTATTGTTCTACTTGTTGGGAAATGTATGAATATAAGACTTAATTGATCGCGTGCGTGCGATGGATGGTGCTAGTCCTAAACGGGGCGAACGAATGAATGAGATTAGCGAGAAGCTATCGTTTAGCTGCCTGGAACACAACCGCTGCCGTCTAGCCTTTTTGTACATCCTTCGTTTTTGCAACCAGCCGATGTTCTAACCTCGAATCAAAACAAATGTCAGCAAACCCGTTTCTGCACTGTTGCTGTAGCGGCTCCTGCTCGGGAGGAAAAGAGAAAGTGGATGTTTTTCTTATTTATTTTTTTTCTTCATTGCTGTAGCCCAGTAGCAATTTCCTAGTAGGATTCAGGCCAAGATGAGTCAGTATGAGACTTTGGGGAAAGCCTTGAACGAATGTCATGGATGCACAGGGATTCTGGTTGTAACAGATTCTCTGCATTCAGAGATATCTTATCGAAGCCGAGGCGGAGAGAGGAAGGTGTTTCTTTCACCCAAATAAGAAGTGTTTTGATATTTTCTCGTGTTGGGGAACGTGTGTTGACTCACGGAGTTGCACTCGCAGTGTAGCAGCATCGTATATATCATGATGCTCAAACTCGCACACTGTCGAGTTCAGGACATTCAGTATAGCTCTAATGTTGTTGTTTTTTTATTTAGGATTTTGACTCGTTGGACTCACGAGTGGATCAATGTTTACAAACTTATACCCCAAAGTTTACAAAGATGACAAATATGTCAGCTTAGATTTTGTGGAAATGTGAATAAATGATGCACAAGGCAGCAAGAATATTTTAAATCTGACAGCAATAGGGTGGGTATAAAAAAAAACACTGCATCCTGGGATGAATATTTCACTCAATATGTGCTTCACAGAGTGTTGGAAAAAGCATCTACAGAATATATGTAACATACAGTGTGGAGAAGATTTTTTTTTTTCCTCATAATTTAAAGAAAGTTGTGGCCGATATCAAGAGTTAAAGAGGTTAAACGATCTTACGTTGACCTCTGCACGGTCAAGATGTGCACTGAAAGGCACTGTAGATGATGTTAAGATGAACAGTGGCTTTTGTGCTTTGTTGGAAAAAGGAAAAAAGAAGAAAACGTGCCTTCATTCTAATGTTCCTGATGGCGGCGCTCATTCAGGCCGCGAGAGGAAGTGAGCTGTATTTGT
>NW_027176893.1:0-19676 GCF_023349555.1 Cebidichthys violaceus | reverse complement strand
AGTCCATTAAAATGAAATAGAAGACATATTAAGATGAGCTGTCAGTGATAATGAGGCCAGCTAAGAATGAATACTATACTAAAAAAGTTATAGGAAAATAAAAACAACATTAAGGCTACATGGAAAATTGTTAGTAGTGTGAAGAATAACTCCCTGTCCGATACTTTCATAACTTCTCTTATCTTGTGAAGTCTATTGAAGCACATGATGTACGTAAATGTGAAACTGTAGGGAGTAAAATATACTGCAGTCAAATTATCTCGGGGCGCGTAAGTGAAAATGAGATTATGCTTGTATTGTAAAGAAAAAAATGGGATTGGAAGTAGAAAATAGACTATAAACTGCGTTATTATCTAAGTCGGGAAGGATTCCTCAATCTAAAGAGATCTGACGTTTACGCCACGTAGATGGTTTATTTGTCGTGGTCCTTTCAGCGCCGCCGTTGGACTTTTCCAGTTCTCACACGAGATCTTCATGTGGTCTCTCACCGCGCTGCGAACTCTACTGCAGGGTAGACATTTCCACCATTTATCCGAATGAATTGGTTTCTCTGCCTCTTTTAAGACAGTGATACTTGAGTGCAAAAAAAAGGACCCTGCTCAAGCTCAGCATCCACTGATTGTAGATGTGCTGTCTGGGAACATTTCACTGGATATGTATCTCCAAACAGCACTGCCTACATTTGACTAGTTACCCACAGGAGTGAGGAAAACACACAGCAAAAACTGCAAAAATATATATATATATATGCAAGGTGCATCGACAAGAGCTGTTTGTTAGCTGTTCTTTAGCAAATTCCTTCTCCCATGAGGACACCTTAAATGTTCCAGCAGATAAATGCAGAGCACAGCTTGTTTGGATGTCTTTGTGGAGAGTTGTCAAAATCCCATTAATATTCATAAATCAGTCATTGCACATTGTAATTACTTGGCATTTATCTGAATGCAGGTTTTCTTGTTATTTACATAATGGAGCTTGAAGAGAGCAGTGGACATGTCGCATGCTTTGGCTGTGCGAGACGAGTACATCGACATAAAGCAGACATCTCACATGGAGACACTTGCATTAATCACGCAGGAGGTTCATGTATGTGAATGTGAAACTTCATAATTATAATCTGGAGGAATGACTGAGGCGCTTGGGTGAAAGAGATGAAACAAGGTTGTACCGCATTAGTATGCGCCATCCAAAGAGTCGTTCTTTTTCTCTTTGCTGTATATGTAAAAGGTACTTGAGTCAATTCATTGGATTTTTTTCAGGTGAAGCTCGTCAGAAATAACCCCGACACGTGAAGTCACCTCAAAGGAAATTGTAAATGTTGTCACTCCGCTGGAGAATGATCTTTGCTGCCATGTTTTCAAAAAAAAAGTGCACTGAAGGCTGCAATAATGTGCAGTGACACTGACTTATAATTAGGACTACAACTAATAATATATTTTTTTACTTAATCAATGAAATGTTTTGTCTGTAAAATGTCAGAAAACTGTACAACAAATTAAAAAAAACATTCAAATTTCTCATGTAAGAAGCGAGAGACAGGTTTAAACTGTGTAATTGACTAATCATTGCAACACATTCCTCCCAAAGAGTTATTTTGAACTTACTGAATGTTATGTCTTAGTCACAACTAACCCATACAAACACATCTCAACAGCCTGTCTCATAAAAGAATAAAGGTAATACATGTTCACCGCAATCAATCGGGTTTAATATGGAGTCAGTCGCGCATTGAGCCAAAACTCAAGAGACGTCACCGTTGATTCAGCTGGAATGCATCCCTGGGATCTTGATCAAGCTTTGCGGCATCGAACCAAAAGACGTTAACTGAAGACTGAAGACCTCAACTCTGTGGTTCACCCACGGTACCTGCAGTTAAGAAGCTTCATAATGAGAATAAATTCATGATGATTAGCTTGGGCAGTTCACTGTTAGATGATGGCGTTAAGGTGATTTATGGGCAAAGTGCTACAGGAATGCCTACACGGTCAAAGAATAATTCAGCAACAAAAGACGATTTTCTTTACATTATTGTGTGTTTATACATAATAATGTAAAGACATCAACAAGAGGAAGCCTTTTTTATTAACGAGGTAGGTCACCATGTTAACAGAGGATACACTAGAACCACTGAGTTCTGTGTATCTGTGATTAATCGATCAACTTATGAGAAACACTATCCCGTCAAGGACAAAACTACTATGTTTAAGTGAGTATTGATAAAAAAAGCAATTTGTCCATGTACTATGGTGGAATGTAACTATGTAGGGTACATTTACTCAAGTACTTTGAGGTACTTCTTCTTGTACTTGAGTAACGTCACTTGTACTCATTTCCCCTCCACTGCGTGTATCTTGCGACATCAGGTACTTAACAGATTGAGATTATTGTTAGAAAATATGAATCAACTCATGCATGATGATTCATTACTGTAAATTAAGATGCTCAGCAATATATAAAGTAGTTTAAATTACTACCAGCTACAAGCAATGTACACAAATAATGCATCATTAATCATAATCCAGTAGTAGAACGATTCTCTGCATAAATCTTACTTTCACTTTCGGTACTTTAAGTATATTTTGACCCTATTGTACTTTTACTTGAGTAAGATTTTGAATGCAGGTTGTTGTAACAGAGTATTTTTTACACTAATGCTACAACAGTTCGCCATTTTTATTTAAGTAAAAGATCTGAACACACGACAACCATAACGCAGTGAAGTCGAGAGAAACGAAGCTTAACCACAGTTCGATCCCGTCTACTCCTCACGCTCTCTACTTTTCCTTATTTATGCACATCCCCATGCTGTCAACTCAATCAGCTGATCGTCACTGTTCACTTCAACCAATCTGATGCCACTTCACCCTCTGTCAAGTTCACCCGATCATCTTGTCGCCGTCGGCGTTCAGAAGTGTTCATCTCTGGGCTGCTTTCAGCTGTCATTGCAGCGCTGCCTTGACGCTCCCTCACCTCCGGCGTTCACCAGATGCAGCCCTCCTCATTGCGATTCAGGGTCCAGGACCGTGAGCTCGTTCCATATTCTGCTCCATGTCTCATCCATCCATCCAACCGGAGTTAAAGATGTAACTCCAGGAAGAGCTTCAAGTTCTGGCTTCAAGTTAATAATCATCTAGACTCTTTCTACCTCTACAGCCAAGTTGATTGTGTAGATATAAAACCATCCCAATGATAACCTTTCTTTCAGTCTGTAATGACAGACTTTGGTTCAATAACTAGCAAATTATTATAAAAATGACCTACATCTGATGAAGTAGGACAAGTTTAGGTACACAAGAAATAACTAAATTCACAGTATAGTTCTATTTAATCTCAATACTCAAATCTAAAGCACAGGGAGAGCCCACAAAGTATTTATATAACTACAGATTATATTGTGAGATGATATATGCATGTGTGGGATTTTCTCATATATTATAATTTAGGTTTTCCTGTAATCTCTAGCTGTGTTGGGCCTCACTGTCTATCTTTCTGCTGTTTTATTGCTTTGCTTTTGCTATCAAAGCACTTTGTAAACTCTGTTTTTAAAGGTGGTAAATATAAATAAATAAAGTTGTATTATTTGTATTATTTCTCAGGCATTGAACGTGGTAAAAAAAATACGTTCCCACCTGTTTTTCCTCAGTTTTCCATCACACTATAGTAATAAAGAATTTCAAACAGTGTGATAGAGGATTGTATTCATATCGCCAACTGCTATTATCTCTTGTGTTTACTTCGCGGACACAAACCTGGCTTAGTAAGCGCGGACGTGCTGCGTCGCTTTGGGCCCACGGTGCTTATGTACACCACTTACCTCCGCAGGTGGCCGGCGTCCCCGCAGGCCTTCAGGTGTTTGCGGTCCAACGAGAACATAATGGAAATCCTACAATCGTTTAACTGCGAACCCCACGTGAGGATGCTTTGCCAGCTCTTTGCTGCCAAACACAATTAATACTTAAAATCGGTGTCTAAGGACAGAACGTATCCGCTGGAGAACCGACCCAACCTCTTCTCATACCCCCCCCCCCCCCCCCCAAAAAAAAAAAAAACCAAACTTTGCTCAAATAAGTTTCCACTGTGCAGATAATTGCCGTCTGTGTGAAGCGATTCTTTTTTTTGTTTTGTTTGGGTAAAGGTCACTCGATTCATAACAGCATGAAGAGTGGCCATCGCTCATTAGGAGAGAGGAGATCTCATCGAACCTGGCATGAGCCTGAAATGTGCTGGCATTTCAGATCAAACGCACTGATCAGGCCCACTGGTTCCACCAACTAATGGGCCAGAGATACCGCTGCTGGACCTGACGGCAGGGAGATCTTTGGCCGAGACACTTTTCTTTAAGTGAACAGAATTAAACGGCAAAAGTTTCTTTTTTTGTTTTTTTTTGTTTGTTGGAAGAATCCCATGAATACATTTCCAAAAGTAAAGAGGGAGAGAGACTTCCCCTCTAATGTTTCCTTTCTTTACCTTTCCTGCTCACCTGTAGGGTCTGAGTATTTGATGTAGCACAGCCCGCTTAGCGGGTGAAAAATACCTTATGGGCATTCACCGCTGGAGAGAGAGAAAGACGCAGAGACGCTGAATTAAACAGTAAGATGCTCTGTGTGTCACACTCCATGGAAATCGGCGGCTTAATATCCTGTGCCCAGACACCCCAGAGAGCAGTGTAAAGCAATTATTCCAACACTTGCCATTCATTCAGGCTACAAATGCATGCAATTCTACTAGCATACCGAAATGCAGTAAACAAAAACATTGTGCAAACCGTGATTTGGTACCTGCCAAACTAATAATCCTCAAAGACACAGAAATCTCTTTCGTTCTAGTTTTAATATTCCATAGTTTTTTGGTTCCTAAGAAGTCATTCCAAGCACCTGCAGGCGAATGTTTCTGGAGCTGTTAGTGCGTCCCGGTGCTGCAGCACTGGCACCCTGCAACTAGAGTACATTTTAGGATCTTTTATGCATATCTAAAATGAAGACCGTGGAGATTTTTTTATTAAGATAAAAAAACAAACCTGCATGAACATGTCCCCAAGGCGCTGTGGCCACACCCCTCTCCCCCGCTGTCGATGCAAATCGCCCCCGGTGCTGGCCCACCGGCTGACTACATGCAGTGTGAGGTGTAAGCTGCCGTGGCGCTCAATAGGAGGAGCTGTTGACTCATCACATCGTGTCAGCGAGCTTTTGTTCCAGCTTCATCTAGATTATGTTGAGCTTCATCATCTGAGGACCGTCCAAACCTCTTCAACCGCAAACCTGTTGGTCCACGGCCAACGCGTGGACACGCCTACAAAGCGGCGTTCCTCTGCGTGTGTTCTACTAATCCACTTTCTGCGGCGATCGTTTTCCTTATTACGGACCACTCGCACGGCCAGCATCCTCTCACCTGCTCTGCTCAAGGGAGGCCGTAATCATAATGAAGTAGATGCCTTCAGGAAGCAACATGAGAGGAAAAAAAAAGGTAATTAAGGGTATCTCGAGCATCATGAGATCACCCGAACGTACCCGGTTATCTCCTCACGTCCAATTATACCTCCACAGCGACTCATTCTAAGAAAATGACACGTGTGCCCTTACATTCTATAGAATCCAGGCTCAGTGTTCGCTAAAGCTTGACACCAGGAGATGCTCCAAGGACATCTGCAAACATCTCATCCCAGTGACGTCACAAGGTGGGAGCCGTCCTCCGCTGGAGGTAACCCCCCCCCCCCCGGATGGTTTTGGCTTAGGCATACACCTTGAATTGATTTAATGAGGAGGCTCCTCGCTGTGTCGCAGCGACGAGAAGACAACAGTGAATGGAGAGCGGCGTTCACCAGGGACTGCTGCTGGATTTAATTAGTCTGTGTTTACCTCCTTGTGCGACGCCCGAGCATCTGATGCACAACCACAGGCGCGTTTGTGCGCGCGCGCACGCACGCACGCACACACACACACACACACACAGACACACGCACGCACACACAGGCACACAAACACGCCTGTAAAAGAGATACATTGCGAGTGCCCGCAGTCAATCAGCGCGTAGGAACGGCAACTCAGTTGGGAGGAAACGCCAGGCAGAAAAGCAGCTTCTGAAAGAAAATAAGGCGCCATATTAGTGTTTTGTTTACGACGGGGAGAGCAAGAGAGAAAGCTAATGAGTGAGAGAGAGGAGAGGCTTCTGTGAGGTGTGCTTGGAGTTAGTCATCAGAGGCTGAGATCAAGTCTTGCAGTGTGTGGAGAGGAAGTGGAGTGATGCACAACTCCACACACAGGCAGCATCTCTCACCATCCCATGAGCGCCATCAAGCAGGCAGAAGCCGATTTGCAGTTCCTTCATCTATCAGAAACATCATCATCATCATCATAAGAAATAAGTGGAGAATGTGTAATAAGAGAGGGACAGGCCTGGTCTTGCGTTTCGCCTACATGTGACAGAAATAACGCACAGCACAAGCAGTCACTCTCTGTCCTAATCACGCTCGACAGCGGCCTACAAACAAAGTGGGTTGGAGGTCACACACTGCATTTAACATGCAAACGACCCCACTCTCCCCGAGACGGATCATGGTTTACTTTCCACCCATGAAGCCCTCCTCCCGTTCAAACCGATGCCGTTAATAATGGATACACGGATGGGGAAGGAAAAAAAAACCTCGTCGAAACTTGCAGGCAAAACATCCTCATTCCCCATTATTAATTCAGGTACGAGGAGCAGCGCGCTGACAAGTGCGTGAACGGCAATTTCTCAAACGCGACGCCCGTAGGAGACGGAGGAGGCCGACGAGCGCAAATCATGTGTAATAATAAACCTTTGTTTCTCAGAGCGACAAGGGAGGAGAGCACGCCGCCAAATGACCCAGCGGAGGCGCATCAAGAACGCTCCACTGGGCTTCTGGGAGGAACCTCCAGTCCTGGCGGCAAGAGCTCTCTGTCTGGCAAAGACGGAGCAGAAAACTCCCCTCTGAGGCGTGTTGTGTAACCGCCTAATATATGGATCCTGGAAAGTAGCGCGCACACACACACACACACACACACACACACACGCACGCACACACACACACGCACGCACACGCACACACACGTGTTGTGTACGCGTCACGGCAGCAACAGCACACAACAACTGCCTCCCACCAATTAGACATCGTTACATGATCCCCGAGGTGTGTTTCCCAGTAAAGTGAGGCGCCGCTGCGCTGTGCCTTCAGCCCGGCTTCATTTGCTTTCAAAAGACACAAATGGCCTCATGTAAGGTTTCTGAAAAAAATCAGCCTTGAGTGCAGCTCCAGCTCCTCTCAGAGGAGAAAAAGGTAGAAAAGAAAAGAATGCCCTTCAAGCAGGACCGGGGCGCCAGCGTAGAAGGAGACCATTTGTCTTTGTGCAGGTGCATTTGGGTGAGTCTCCCAGGACTGATAGTGAAGCTTGGCAGGTTTGTAGAAAGGCACTAGAACACACACACACACACACACACACACACACACAGAGGTATTTTACAACCAGACTGCCCGAGCATCGTTTAAAATATGACTTCAAGCATTTTCATATATTCAAACGTCTTTTTATAATCAAAAATATCATCCAAGCATTTACAGTGTATTACAACAAATGATTCTATGCAACTGTTTAACAGCCTTTACAGAAAATGAAGAAATATATCCATTTTTAGATCTATTTTACAAACCAGGAAGGGCAAAAAGAGAAGCGAGGGAGGCCAGAGGGTTCGGAGGTTGAAGTGTTCAGTCAGACCCCGGTGAGCCTCCTCGGCTCCTGTAGTCCCGGCCGCTCACACCCGACGCCATACGGAGCCGACCGCAGGCTCAGAAAGCGCTCCACCCCCCCCGTGTGGGCCGTTACTACAGAATAATCCAGTGACTGTGGGAATCGGCGGTCTTCTGGAGAGTCATTATGTCTAAAAATATTTTGCAGACACCGAGTTCAAGCTCATGAAGATTTCTGCCACCGTGGTTTTTGGTGTCAACATTCACGTAACCATGAAAATGCTGCGTTTTTTAAAAGTTTTTTTTTTTTTTACATCTCTGCCAGTTACGGAGTCCTTGAAATGCTGTTACATTCCCTCCTCATCTCGAGATCTGTGCTCAGTGTTCCGTGTCCCTGTACAGTCAGGTACAGTCCACCGTCTCTGATGTTTGTGGGCTTTATACTGTGTCTTTCGCGTCTTTACAGTGTCCCCCCCGCGTTGTCTCGTGTCTTCCGTGTCTCTCAGGAGCAGGTTTCTACGTGCTCTTGATGCCCTGGAAGCCGCAGAAGTTCCAGCGTTTCTCCAGACTGGCTCCGACGCCGGTCAGCTCCTGTCTGAAGGTGCAGGGCAGCCGAGAAAGAAGAGCCTCCACCTCACCGGTGTTAATCTGCGAAAACACACACACACACACACACACACACACACACACACACACACACACACACACACACACACACACACACACGTCAGACCAGCATTAGACAGAGAACAAAGTACGACACACCAAGTCATTCTAGAACCATCTTCAAGAGATCAGAAACAAGAATTCTCGTGCTTTGTATGAATGCCAATCAGATCTTTGAAAAACACACACCCAGCGTTTCATTGAAAACATTTTGTTCATCCTCCAATCTTGTTTTTTGTTTTTTTTTGACAGGATAGACCACGGTGTTTTAATGCACTTTTGAAAAACTTTGTTGGCATTAGTGACGTGAATCTTAAGTAAGCTGTGATCCTGACCAGTGTTTGGTCACTGTCAGAAAGTGAGGCCTTCCGTTAGCTTTGAAATTACATTACATTACGGTCATTTAGCAGACGCTTTTATCCAAAGCGACTTACAATTCAGTATCTATCTACACACCGTAGACGCAGCTACTTTGGGGTTAAGTGTCTTGCTCAAGGACACATTGACATGAGCAGGAGCCGGGGATCGAACCACCGACCCTCTGATTGAAAGGCGACCCTGCTCTCGACTTAGCCACGGTCACCCCACGGAAATGAGATGTTTAGTATCTACAGTTCATACTTCACGGAGTCCGCCACGTTGCGCCGCCATGTTTCTACAGTAGTCCGGAATGGTCAAACCTAACACCGGATCTAGAAAGAGCCTTTTGCCGCCGTATTTCACCGACGCGCTTAGAAAGGGAGGAGTGAGCGGAGGATGCAATCTGCAGCCTCACCACTAGATGCCACTATATCCTTCACGTTGCTGCTTTAAGATGAGGCATGCTATTTAAAATGCTGTCTTCTTGCCAAGTCACAAAGTTTCCTTAAAGTTAAATTTTTTTTTACATTAAGAATAGAGAGGAGGGCATGTTACTATGATAGAATGTGCCAAGTCAACCGATGAGTTAACTTTGGACATTGCTCATCCATCCACACTTTATTCTTTTACACACAACACCTCCTCTCTACTCTCACTCGCACCCTCAACTGCAAATAATCACAGCGCAACTAAGTTTATAGCGGGAGTGTGACGGCATCGCTGCCACCTGACTAAGCGTAATCTGGCTCACGCCGCTCGGGTGGGCCGAGGCTCATCAGTCAACTGAAATCCCGAGGTGACGTTGCCAAAAATCCACTGTACGAGGCCGCTGTAGGCGACCCACACCGTCTCGCATTAATAACCGGGTTGTTGGAGCCCCGGCGCTGATGTCAGGACGCATTAAGGCCCATCACGGAGATAGGACCGGTGTGACATGGCAGACAATGGAGCCGGTGTGTGTGGAGCCGGTAGATAAGCAGAGAGGAATCGGAGCTTGTTGTTGGAGAGTCTAGTCTAGTGAAATTGACAAAAAAACTCTGTGGGCTGCTTGATATGTGTAGCGGAAAGTCGACGTGAGAACAACAGATGCACGAGCAAACTCATACGCACACAGACAGACAAGAGGGGGCGTACGATCTCACACTCTCACACACACACACACACACACACACACACACACACACACACGCACACACACACACACACAAGGGTATCAACACATGAACAACGCAGACACACTAGACAAAAACAACCCCAAAAGGCATGAGAGGAGACGGTCACTCTCTATTCTTTGCATGTGTGAGAATGAGTCAGGGTGGTGATGAGCATATCCAGAGAGCTGCTGCAGAGAACAGGCATTTCTTGGGGCAACCTTGTGGACGTAGAGACAAAGTTTTTTGACAGATTAAATTTCGAGTTTGAGTTTAAGTTTAAGTGGCTTGAGATTTGATGGTTTCAGCGCGGATGTTTACTGCGTCTTCTGTCTGGACAGTGACTGTAAAGGGAGCGGTGACATCTGACAATTTTTTCTGAAGGTCTCCTTGTTGTCGAGACAGGAGCAAAAAAAAAAAAAATAAAATAAAAAAAAAATGCCATTACTCTTAGTGTTACCACTCGGAGGTGACATTGAGGGTTGGCCTTTTGAAAGCCTCGTGTGAGTGGCGGTGAAGAGCGATAATACGTCTGGAACGACGGGGATGAAATAGCCGCGCTTCGGTCAGACAGAGTGGAAACTAAGGACGCTGTTTGGCTTCGAGTGTCAGAATGAAGGATCTACTTTTAATATGTTCCGGCGTCAGGGGAAATCACACAACAAGCCGCATATGGCCAGACATATAGCGAAGAGAAAAGTAAGAAGACAAACTTTAACTTCCCCAAAACAAAAGCGTTCTACATGAATTCAGAGATGTCTAAGTGTCTCTGATGCAGTTTGTGAATGTGTTTTTCTGTTCACATCTTTTTCCTCTATGAATGTTTCCTCTGTTGTACTCAGGTCTAGGGATGAGGTTTGATACCATTTCGTCAAATTGATCAAATAAGAGCTCTTTGTCTGAACACCTTTTCCCTGGCTGAGAAGGCAGCAACACAACAGTTTGTAGCGTTCGCCTTGTTGAATGTTCACAGCTGCAGCCTTCACCGCTTTTTACTACCGACTCCAAATACCGAAGGGTAAATTGGTGGAAGGTTATCAGCCAGATCATTCCTCCAGAGAACAGTTGCCTCTCAGTCAACTGGCAAACGCACATTGGTGTTAAGAAATTACTTTTCACTCACAATCAATCTTTGGCTGAATGCAGGCACCAGCTGCAGAGCGCATAATAACCAGAGAACAGACAGACTTCTTTTTAATTCTAGCAGTTACAGAATTATCTCTGTTCATCTGCAGCTGATCTAATCTGCCACAGGTGTCATTTCAACCAGTGGCAGTCAGATGTTGTCACTGGTCATGTTTTTCCAGGGCTTTTTGCTAATAAGAAAGGTTTGATAAGAGCTTTGTTAGCGCTGGAGCTTAACAGATCTGGGCATTAGCTGAACCCATCCCTAGTCAGGCCCATAAAATCTTAATCTCAAAGAGATTACCACAATAAAAAAAAAGGTACACAATCTCCATCCAGCCAATCTTATTCTGATTGCTAAAAGGGATACTTTGACATTTTGGCAGAGAGTTTAGAAGATAATATCAGTACTGCTCTCCAAAATATCAAACTACTCTTTTTAAGTGCATCTGCCTCACCTTAAGCCGTCTCCTCCAAAACGCATCCACTTCAATGGAAATGGCTGAAAAAGCATTACCGAGCCCTTCTAATGGCCCGAGGGGCCGTTGTCTCTTCCAAACAGCAGGGCCCTGGCACACAGCAAGCCCATATGTCAGCCCGGTATGGGGGGGCCGCCACAGAGTCTGCATGGGTGTATCTGATCCACAGGGGATACCGAGGGCAGGCTCTGATACCGAGGGCCAGAGTCTTGATTCAAGCGAACCCGCTTACCTTGGTGTCCAAACGCTGCAGGTAGGAGCAGATGTACTCGATGCTGGCTCCGAACGGGTGGACGTGCAGGAAGGTGGAAATGATCCCTGAAGGAGGAACAAAGGAAGTCGTTGAAACATGTTAAAAGCGGAGACGCGTCGCAAAAACATCCAGTTCCTGTCGCCTGTCGAGAGCGGACGAAACGAATGTGCCTCTGACGGGAGTCCCGGAGCCGCTAAGAGCCTCTCGTACATTGTGGCTCCAGATTACAGGGAGTGTTTAATGGCGGCTTTGATGCCGTTGTCTCTCATCAAAAAAAGCCGTACTCTTCCCCCCAGCTCAAACAAACCATCTGCTGTCGGCTCATAGACGGGACCAGGAGAGAGATAATCCTCCACCTCTGCTTGCTAACCACCTACAGAGCAGCGAGGAAACCGGCAGCGGAATCAACACACAAACAGTGTTAAAAGTCTTAAAGAGGACGACGATGCAGCAAACGCTTGAGACTTTTTAAAGAGGAAATTACTACTTCAAGGCTTCATTTTTGCCACGCCGCAGGAGGTAAGTCGAAAGTCGAACAGGAACAACGCGCTGGCCTGGAGCTGATCCGCTGACTATGAGTCTAATGGTCCAATTCAGACACAATACCAAGTAGATCTCATGTTGATTTATTTTTATAAAATCACCCACTGGAGTGGTTTCGCTGTCTGTGTTTATTTGCCTTCAAAGAGCCAACGGACATGTTCTCCAGCTACTCGTACAGACGTTTGCTGTAACTACATGCGCCCACTCCCTGTGTGCACACTGCCAGAATATGAGTGAGTGTCAGAGTGTCATATTAAGGCTCAGATTCATGATCAATACATATTCAAATGAGATGATCGTTGGAGCACTTTTAAAAAGTCAACAGAAACTCAAAATTGCTCCCATTATTTTTTTTTGCACCACATTTCCTCCTTTGGGTCTGCCAACTCAGGATAAAAGGCAAACTGTGACCATCAGACTTTCCCGAATCTGATGGGGGAATCCAAAGCTTCTGCTTTACATTGTCATGCAAATTTACATCTCGACGGTAGCGGAAGAGATTTCAACTTAAATTGCACCAGCGAGAGCAAATCTCTGTTGGAGTATTTCTACTGATTTTTATTTTTTTTTATGCGTTCGTGCTTCACGCTGTATCTGAAGGCACCGCAAGAAAGTCCGCTTTCACACCTGCTGCCGGTTTTCAACAATGCCACGGTAATCTGCTCAAGTGCCCTTTGCAAAGCTGAGCCGTAAGCCCCTTCTGACCCCCGTCCCTCAGCCGCTCTGTGAATATCGTATTATCTTAGCCCCTTCAAACACACATCAAGTACAACGCCTGCAGCTCCAGAAACCAACCAATAACCCCGCGCTGGATTACTTCCCGCCCCCAGGCTGTGTCAATTACTTTATGGTACTTTTATATAACACGGATTCATTTGGGAATATGCACCCACCTCCGGGCCTCTGTGTACTTGAAGTGAGGGGGGGGGGGGGGGGGGGCTTGAGGCCGTGTCCAACAATTTGCAACAGAGCATTATACAATAATGCTCACTTTACACAGCAATTGCTCAGGTGTGCAAGTGACCGACAGTGAGCGGGGTCGGTCCCGTACTCTGAAGTTCTCTCTCTGCACTCCACACACCACTACAGGCCGCTTTCAGGCACGGAGCGGTCGCCGCCAACTCTTTTCATGACGGCAGATGTGCGGCCCGTGGCTGGCGGCAGCCGCAGGAAGGAAGCGGGAGTACAATAAACAATGATTAAGCTGCTAGTAAGCAGTATGAACCATTAATACAGGAGAAGCTGCGCTGTTCAGACTGGTGGGATCAAAAGGTAGCCGGGAGACTGTTTGAAAGCACCGACCTGAGAGATGAGCGAGAGAGGGGGAGAGAGAGAGAGAGAGAGAGAGAGAGAGAGATGCCTGGAGGCAGCTAGAACAGCAGTGTGGCCATTTGAAGCAGGTATAAACACTTTAGACATGATTGGATGTTCGATGTAGTTTGTTCAAAGCTAACTGAGGCTGAGAAGGTGCTCATCGCTTCGGGTTTTTCGACATCATTTTCAGATTCATATTGTGCCTGTGCTTAGTTTATTCTGAAACAAATGTGCAATTAATCAAATTCCTACAAAAAGCGAGTGCCACAGTATGGCTAAGAATCCAAAATGCCATCCCTTTATCTTTTTATCCTATTAAGACATTTGTGGGAAATTCTCATAATTAGCACATGAATTCTTGAGTAATCGCCAAAAACCACCAAATGCTAATCCTTGTGTCCTGGTGGACGTTTGGGCCAAATTTGAAGAAATTCCCAAAACAACATTTACAACATTTACAGCTAAGCGGTGTTAGCGATGCAAGAGTCAGATTTGTGTCAGCGTACCAACGAGCAGAGCCTCCCTCTCGGAGTGGACGGGACTCGGTGGGTTCCTCTCTGTGGGGCCTTCCTTCTCCTGACTGCAGGACACCACGGTTGAAACTGTGGCTTCCTGCACACACACACACACACACACACACACACACACACACACACACACACAGTTAAGACAGTTGCGTTAACGGAATCTGCTCCCAGCCACTGTTTGACCGCGGCTGACGAGAAGTAAACAAGCTGAGACTCGAGTCGACGCTTGGCACGCAGTAAACAGACGAACGTGAATGAGAATGAAAACATCAGGAAGTTTCATGACCAACACATTAACACGGCGAGACAATGAAGACGAGGATAATGAGGCGGGGGAGATTCTTTTGCCAGCAGCTATATTTCTGATAGAGGGATGGAATGCATGTCTCACACACACACACACACACACACACACACACACACACACACACACACACACACACACACACACACACACAGACAAAGGAGGGACAAGTGAAAGAAGAACACAGAGAGAGAGAGAGAGAGAGAGAGAGAGAGAGAGAGAGAGAGAGAGAGAGAGAGAGAGACTTGGAGAGGAAATGATCAAGCTGTTTGTTTCAGATCTGACAGGTGGCAGAAAAATGGCGGCGGAACAACAGAGGAGTTTTTTTGTCTGCGTGTTGTCCTACATGCTATTGTGTGTGTACTATTTCCACTTATGGTGCGAGATGCCCGGTGGCCCTTTCCTGTTTCTAATCTATCCACAACACTCACAACACTGTGTGTGCGGGTGTGGGGGACATATGCACATGTGCGAGCCATTTTGACTTTATGAGTTCTTTATTTCCTAGCCCAGTTGTGTCTGGGTGATTTATTTCGATGACACATGCAGTTGCAGTGAACTGGATTGGCCCGTAATGATCTGTCATGTCACTGGCGGAGGTTAGTGAGAGTGTCAGAGGAGGATAGAAGAAGAAGAAGAAGAAGAAGGGAGAATGAGGACACAAAGCAATATCTGGAGAGGATTTGAGGAGGGCTCAACCTTTTCCCACTTACGCTGGTTTGATTAGCGCTCTCCTCGCCGCCTCCGTCGTCTTCCTTCGACGTCTCCAGCTGCAGCGCATTAGAGACATATGAGAAGAAAAAAAAAAAAAAAGCTAAGTGCTCATGTCAGACAGAGGAGGGGGGGGGGGAGCACAGGCATCGTCTATTTTTAGAATAATGTCCAGAAATGTTGCTGACTTTGAAAAAAAGGAGAAAAACAAGAGACACGCTCCAACTACATTTGGATATAATTAACGTGAGCGATTAATTTTGCAACAATGAAAGACTTTGTGGGGTTTCGGATTTCCTGGGAATATATTGGTGCAGAGATAATTACTCCATTGTTTTCTATCAGACCAGTGCTTCTCAACCTTTTCAGTGTGGAAGAACGCCCACAGCCCTGAACGGTGCCTCCTCACCAGACGGGACGTCTCTTTGTTCTGCTGCCTTTGACTATCAAGAGTGACCGAAGCTACATTTCGTATCCTCTTCCTGATCGAGTCACGTCAAAGGGAAACCGAGCAATGTCCGTGTGTAGCTGGCCTATGGCAGCTGAAAGGGTATTGGTTATTCTGATAATTATTATATAAAAAAACCCCCATAATTTCTAGTTGATTACATCAGCGTAGCTACTCTACAATCTTTTCAAATACCACAATTAAATGTGCAAGTACCCCTGGTTGGTAATCACAGGATTATCAACGTCATCACGTATTGAGTCACCGTTTAAGCGTTTTATCAATCAGAAGAGCCAAACAGTCTCTGGTTCCAGCTTCTGAAACAGAAGCGTTTACTGCTCTTCTCTGTTTTATAACATTTGAATCGAGTATCTTTAGGTTTTGGATTGTTTTTTTTGGACAAAACAAGCAATTTTAAGATGACAGCGCTGTGGCCCTGGGAAACTACGATGAGCCTTTTTCACAATTTTCTGACATTTTAAAGACTCCACATGAACACCAGTTCACTTGCTGGAGTGCTCGGCTGTATAACGTCCTCTGTGGCTCTGAAGGGAGCTTTCAAAAGTGCCGACAGAACAACCTTGAGCTCAAGACTCTTAAACCTCGACAGCGAGCCTGAAAAACTAAACTTGTGGCGTTTTAAAGACATTTACCAGACAAGAGTCAAATTTAAAGACGCTGAGCATTTTTCGGAGCTCGACTAATATTTCAGCCTCTGCCGGTTTGATTTTGACCGTTTTTCTTTTACCCGTGTCTCTCGCAAGTCCTTTTTACGTCAAAGAAATGAAACGGTAAATCGTTCAAGTGCTCCTTTAATCAGAAAGATAAACGACAGATCAATCAATAACACAAATAATCATCAGTGCCAGCGCTGAAATATAATACGTATGGAGAAAATGTCACGAGGCGTTTGCTTTGATCGTAATAGTAACAGGGGTTAATGGCCTCAATGACCTGCACTGGTGTCAATCCAGCAATGAGTGGTGACGTGAAGAGATCTCTCCAACATGACAAATAACACAAAACGACGGCTTATCTTCGGAGAAACCCTCTCCCGAAAATTGATTTCTCTCCCCCCCCTTTAATGAGACTGCCTCTCATGATTCATGTTTGCCCACATGCAGGAATGTAATTAGCATATTTTCCCCGAGCTCGCAGTGGCGGCGACACATTTCAAATCAAACTCATCACCATTAACGGGCTATTGACAACTCTGTCACTCTGGTTGATGCGAGCGAGGAGACGTTTTCGCGAATTACAAATTCAGCTCTGCGTCGCACGAAAAACCTGCAAGTACATTGGAAAGCCAACAGACAGCACATGGGGCCCCGCGTGGATCGAGAGCCTCCCGCTCGTATTATCATCCAATTTAATAGGCGATTGAACCCGAGGCTCGTCTCGACGACAGCCCTTCCTCTCATTACGCCGGGCCAGAAGGAACATCGACGAGCATTAGCACTTGAATCCTGGGAATACGGGACAACACCTGAAACATTTGTAAACACGACACGTCTAACGGAGAAAAATGGCCCCTGAAAGCTGAAATTGTTTAATAAGACTGTAGATCACGCTGCATTGTATTTAGCAGCGTGCTCTTGTCGTGCGACAGCTCGCCTCTAATCAATTTCAGATGGAGCTTTGTCGAGGGGGGGGGGGGGGGGGGGGGGGACATGCCTCAATGTAAGCAACGCGTTCAATCAAATAACAAATGGGATGTTGGGATGGATGACTAATGCAGCAGGAGCGGCTCTAACAGACGATGAGGCCGTGTGCAACAGCTCCGCCACGGCACCGCGGTTTCACATCTGCGCAATCTCTCCTGTAATATCTCCCCATGTGGCGATCGCACTCACGCCGTGGGAACGCATCGATCACGTGACATCTCGGCCAGAGTCGATGGAGCCCACGGGAACAAGACGCCCGGGAATCAGAGAGGAATGTGATTGGGTTGCTGGTCGTCAATGTCACATGAAATCTCAGCCGCAAGACAAATACGGAAACCGATTCGACGGCGGTCGGCCGCGCTCGATGTGTCTCTGGTTGTGAAATGAATGTTTGTTTGTAATAATGGAGGGGTTTTGTAATAGATAATGTATTTTTTTTTTTAGATCCTTAAAGATGACGTGAGACGACTTTATATGCATTATTTTGACATGTTTTGTATTATTTGTACTTTTGTGAAGGAAACTCCAGCGGCAGCAGGCTGTTGCACCAGCTATGTTTCACTTACATGCTGATATTTACACTTCTGGTCATCGATGAATCGCTTGCTAACATGCAAACAATATCATTCAAGTGATGAGGGACAAGATAGTTCTGCAGACGTAGACGCTACAACGTTTATCTGTCCATCAAGTTGCTTCTTTGATCTCACCAACACCTCAAAACCCAAATTTATGATTTCATTTTTCTGCCAACGTACTAATAGATGAATCAGCTCATTGGTTCAGCACTAAAGACATACAGTAGTGTAGCCAACACTGTCATTTATTACCTTTATGAGACACTGTAGTGAACATGTTTCTGTCCATATGAACTGTCTATGGAGTACAACTGAAGTACACAAAGGACCTCAAACGGTCCTTCAGGTGATTATTGGTAGGTTTTCTACAGGAGGAATTATGCACAATAACCAGAGCAAAGTAAAGGGAAATCATTTCACTCGACTTAAAACGTGAACGCTGCATCATAAACATGTTTGGAGGGAAATTAGAAATGAAACAGTCGATTAGACTCCGTGTTGAAGAAGAATGAAATAGGCTCCCTGGGAGGAAAATGGGAATCCAGAACATTGAAGTTGGAAAACGTCTGTCTCACTGCGGTAGGTCTTTTCTCTCAGTGTTAATATCATACGGATCTCACCCAAAATAGCTACTTTGGGATATCTGATGAGCTTTGAAATAAGTTTTAAACTAGTTCAAGTTATTGAGTCATTTTCCTCGACCCAAAACTCCACATCACCACTATCACATTATGTCCTTTTGTTTATCGAGGATTTATTCCTCCAATATCTTTCATGCGCGGAAACTAATTTCTTTCTTATTAAAGTGCAAATTAGATAATGTTCACTTTCAAGCAAAGAGAGTAACCCAGAAATGAACTTTCACGTAAAAAAAAAAACCCGAGGAAACTTGGCAGATTCTTCCCCTCGCTTCATTCTCAGGAAAGCCAGCTGTGAAATGTGTGTTTTCTGTCAGACGAACCTGCATCACGTGTGTGTTTTGCAGGTTCTGGAGTCCTTCCTTCAGGTTCTGGACTTGGGTGTTCAGCTGCTGTTTGTCCTCCAAACTCTTCTCCAGCTCCGCCTCCCGCTGTTTTAATTCGTCCCTCATTTTTAAGAGTTGCTGCAACAACAACAGAAGAAGAAGAAGGGGAGAACGGTAAGCCGCTAATGCTGCGGTGAGCTAACTAACCGTGAAAATACTAACCTGCTAAAACAAAATCAGCCATTTGTTTTATTAATATTTAGCATGCAATCCCTACATCGGTAATTACAACTTCAGCTCAAAACAAAAAAGCAATTAGACACCGACGTGAATTATATCTTCAATAAACATTTACTAAAGAGAAAACAGTTGTATTATGGTCTTATTCGATTCTCTTCCAATGGGTCCAAGAGGAATAATTTGCCAAATCGTTTTGCTTGTAATACACAAAAGAATCCCTCATTACACATAGATGAAGAACATCACGAGAGAAGTAACGCTCATTGGGGTTTCATCCTTGCTTTGGGGTGAAGCAGGAACTGGTGTTAGACGAAGCTTTGATCGCCAATTTATCTGCTGAACGCAGATGGAAAGATTCGCCTCCTGCTGCGTTCATGTCAACAAAACGAGGGTCTTTGAGACACGGGGGGTCTTTACAGCCAGGGTGGGTTTTTTTTCTTTTCTTTCTGTTGCTGAACTACACATCCGAGTGCCTTTGTGAGACGCACACTATAATTCACAAACGAGGGAACAGGTTGCCAGCACACGCTGATAATATTTCATTGCAATTTATGTGTCTGCGTGAAGCAACATGTGGACCCCGGGAAAGGAGAGGTATCCAATTTCGGCGTCGTCCAGTTCATTTAATCCGTTCCCCTAATCTTTTC
>NW_027176892.1:0-19737 GCF_023349555.1 Cebidichthys violaceus | reverse complement strand
AGTGTGTCTGTCAAACAATAAAAACGCTCAACATCATCGACCCAGCAGCCTGTGTGTGTAGATAGACATTATTGATGCTCACGTGTTCGATCCGCAGTGTGCATGTTAAAGCATTGTGTCCTACATGTGTGCGTGTGGTTAATTAATGGCTTGTGACACTTACACACATTCATTATCCGTTGCCAATGTCATCCTGACCTAAATTACGACGAAGGGTCAAAAGGACTAAAAGCCATACACCCACACTAGCATGCAAAAGGCGCTGTTAGGAAAATAACACACACTACATTTGTATTTATAAGTGTTTGGGTTCGGGTGAGGTGGGGTTAAGCTATTTTGGTGAATACAGGTAGCGCAGACCAATCACATTACCTCTACATACGGTGATCTCGTCCAGTCTGGACTCCCCATCTGTCATCTGCGAGTGTGTGTGTGTGTGTGTGTGTGTGTGTGTGTGTGTGTGTGTGTGTGTGTGTGGCATTAAGTCAGACTGTGACAAGCACTCCAAGGTCATTGGTATCCAAAGCTACACAAGTGTTCAGCCAGGTTGACAGCCGCTGATACGTGTCACACCTACACACACCTACACACACACACACACACACACACACTGTAATCCCTTGGGAACAGAGTAGCACAGATGCCGTTTTGAACACAATCCTTCAGAGAAATGCGTCAGTTGGGGGATGACAGTGAAAGACAGAAGCAATGGAGAGAAATGTGACAACGGCATGGAGCGATGGAGGGAGGATGAAAGAACCAACGAGAGCACTGTTAGGAAAAAGGTACACTGGGAAAATAACTGGAGATGAAGTGAGGGACAGAAGCTATATCACAAAGAGAAGGCAACAGAGGGATGCGGAGGAATATATGAAAAGACAGCTAGAGGCAGAAAGACAGACAACAGTGTCGGGGAGGGAGGAGGAGGAGAGGTACAGAGGGAGAGAGAGAGAGAGCAGGGGGAGGCATCAGTAACTGGGTCATAAGCAGACTCACCCCTGATATAATAAGGGGGATGATATTCCAACATATTCGCCACCACAGTTACACCATTGTGGACCTCTATGCAACCTCTGGCTTAAACCCAAGATGTGGGTTCTCTTTGTCCTCCTTCCTTACTGACTTAGTTTCTCCCTGATCAGCATTTTCTTATTGTCATTTAAAGGGCAATGCCAGCATGATAGGAGTTTGTTGCTGCGATTTGTTTTTCTTTTCTCTTAATAGAATAGCAATGGACTGACATTTGGGGAAATACACTTATTCTCTTTCTTGCCGAGAGATTGATACCGCTCACATGTCTGTATGCTAAATTTGAGGTGAAAACCAGCAGTCGGTTTGGCTTAGTTTAGCATAAAGACTAGCTTGTCTGGTTTTGTCCATTTCATATAACATGTCAATTAGCTAGCGTTAGAGTTACCTTCAGACAGGGCCTTAATGGGTGTTTCCCCTTGTTTCTGTTTTTTTATGCTAAGCTAAGCTAACTGTCTGCTAGTTGTAGATTTAGCTTTAGCATAGAAATATGAGAGTGGTCTCAAACTTTTCCGCTAACTCTCCGCAAGAAAGCTAAGAAGTGCAAACCCAATTACTTATGATCTCAACAGTTATGTACCTGACTTCTGTCAATCACGTCCCAATAAAACCATCACACAAATAAAAGCAGGAGACTTTTACAGATTTATTCTGCAAAATCAAATAGAAACTGAAAATAGATGGTAGGAATCTAAAGATTCAAATTATGGCCGTCTTCTTTACTGGGAGCATCTTTGTTGCATCTTGAAATAAATATTGCGACTGTGTGTGTCTGTGTGTGAATGTCTGTGTGCACCTGTCTTCCTAACTATTTTTTCTCTCTTCCTTGCAGGACTTTGTCCGTGACTTGCTGGGCAGGATAAGGGGAATGAGAAAACTCAGCGCGCCAACTAAGAAGGGCCTATAATAGCTGTGATGTCAACCATCAGTCAGCCATAAACTACGTCATCTCAGCTCCACCTACTTAACCCATTCAACATGGACTGTCGTCACACAGAATACCTTATGTAAACAGCATTAGTAACTATTTCGCAAACCTGCAAAACAGGCACCATAAACTCCATGCATATAGCACTAGTCATCCATTTCCCAATCACGTAGAATAACAAGGTGTATTATTATATTTGACTGTTGAAAAGGTACAGGAGCAAACGGCCACAATAAAATGTCAAGCCCTGGAAACATGCCAGAACTGCGACTGTGCTTTAACGTGAATACCACCTAATTCCACATTTCAGAGCCATGTTACAAGCCGATGCTGTAATCCACACAGCCATACAGACGACGTGGTAATAAAATGTTTGTACTGCAGTAATTGTGAAATTAGCTGTAGCACTATGTAAACACAGTGCTTCATGATTTTGTCATTTTTTTTACTGAGGTGTTTTGCTGTTACTTCTTTTTAAAAAAATGTACTGTATGTTGCCATTTATTGTTCATGTGATTGAAATGTGGTCTTCAACAGTTTTTGTCCTACTTTAAAGTCACCCTGTTTATCCTTACTCCGTCAGTGCTTGCAAATGTAAGGGAGCTCTGTAGTTTTATTTGAAGCACAAGGCGTTAATACATCAATTTTGTCCTTTTGTGACCTGTAAACTCTGGAAAGAGTGGGGACTGTTTTAGCACGCGAGGCTAAAACAGTGTGAAGATTTTTTCGCTTTCCCCCCCCACTGTTCTAGTATACTTTTCACCTCAGCAAGGCATGATGGGTGTTGCAGTTCTCTGTGTGAGGCTACAAAACCTGTATGATTGGCAGCCTTTCACCTATAATGTTATGCGGTGTCGTTCGTTGTTCTCCCTCATCAGAATACATATCGGTTGTTTAGGTTTAAGCACAAAGCCCATTCATTGTAGTTGTTTCGCACACTCTGGTCCACTTAACTCTGCTTGCCTTTATAGGACATTCAGGATCAGTTCCCTTTTTTCTCAGCACTGAACCTTAACTACTGACAACCTTAAAGGCAGATATGGTTGAGTCAGAACCTGAGGACAACTTGAAACCTTGACACTTGAAACCTGTCAGGTCCTGTAAGGGAAGGTGTGGCAAAACTGGGAGTATTACATCTTAAATGTCGTATGTCACGGCAGCATTAGTGTGACACAGCATTTCCACAGAGATTGTTTGTAGAAGATTTTAAAACATCTTCGAGTGGGCGCAGAATTTTAAAAGATCTTTAAAACTTTTCCAGATTGCAGATAATATGTCGTAATTGCATAATCCCAGGTTTAAGAGGTGGATTTAGTTGTTTATTGTTGTCTATGTGCACCAACACACTCAAAAACCTGTGAGCTCTGGTACAATCATGACTCTGTTATGGGGTTGGGCCCAGTTTCACTTCCGAGCAGTCAATCGTGTACCGACCGGAATGGAGCAGACTTAAATCTGCCATATGATATACCCTCAGCTGCCAAAGACAAAAGCAGGGCAATGTTTCATTTTAACACAACACTTGCAAAGCACCCGTCTTGCATGCTAACAACGGAGAAAAAAAAAACACTGATAAAGAGTATAGATATTATGAACTTATAATCGAGCAAAAAATACATTTTTGACTTAGCTACCATGTCCGACTTTGTAGAACTTTTTTGTGTTGAAACAACGTGACGGTCACGTTGGAGAGAATCCAGGAAAATTTTAAAAATGGTGCTGTTTTTGATGTTCTTCCCAGATTTTTGTTGTATAAAACACATTTTCACTGTTAATTGATGCCAGAGAAATGTGTCTGAAGAACCGTGTCTGTCTTTATTGATGGGGTGCATACAGTCTTAAGTGACGTCCTCTTTGCATTTCCTTTCCTCAATCTGGACTGGGCACACTCGGCTAGCAGTAGTTGATTTGGTTGAAAAAGATCATGTGTTTTCTGGATCAGTGACTTGGAAGGAAAAGTGGAAGAGGAAGCCATTATAGGCAAATGAGATGCATCCAGGGCTCATACCGAGGTACTCCATTGGATTTTCTCTTGTCAAGAAACTGTTCAGGGGTAATAGGCTGATATTTTATAATTTATGGGATTCTCATGTGGAGAGTATTTTGAAAGTGTCCATACTAGAAAGCTTTACGTTTGCATGTATTTTTAAAGTTGCATGTTGAGGGGAACATTTTGTTGGCCCAAAGCTTTTTATTTCACAAAATAATACACTTTCCTTTTTATACCTTTATTATTATTAAGACTAAAATATTCAGTTTTGCAGCTGCAGTTTTGTTTTTTCTGTACATCCACAATAAGCGTTCTTGTTTTTAAAATGTAATGTGGTGCGTGGTTTGTTTTTGCTGATAATAAAAATGCAGAAGGACTCTGTACTGTTTAAACAGATGCCTTCCCCGTGTGATTTTATTTTATTTTTAAATGGGTAAAGAATGTGTGTTTTTGTGTTTTATTTAAAGCAATAATTTGACACCACTCTCATGCCAGTCCGGTAAATACACAGCAAAGTTTCAGTCAGCAGCAAGTTAGCTTAGCGTATAGCATAATGACTGGAAACAGCTAGCCTGGCTCCGTTTAAAGGTAACAAAATCTCACTAATTAAACACAATACATTTAGTTTGTTTAATTTGTACAAAAACTAAAGTCTATAAATGAGAAATGTTTGTTTCCAGCCTCAGTGCTAAGCTAAGCTAACCAGCTGCTGTGTGTGTGTGTGTGTGTGTGTGTGTGTGTGTGTGTGTGTGTGTGTGTGTGTGGTCCTTGGCATTTGTGCTTTTGTGTGTCTGTGTTTCTGCACAAGGGGCATATTAGAGCATCATGGTTGCCAATGTGTTCCTTCTCAGTGCCACACTATGTGGCAGTAGTTTAGTAGGACAACCCTGTCTGATTCTGTAAAGAGCTCATCAGGGTATGACATTATTGCTCAATGTGCGCATGAGTAGCCTTTCTCTGCAGCATGTCTAGTCCCATATGGACTAGCCTACTGTACATTGTTGCTAGGTAGAAAGTGATCTGAAATTCATTTGAGAGGGTGCTAAGAAAGACAACAACAAAAAAAGATGAATGAAGCTTTAAGTTGCATGATCACCAATATGTCAGGGAACAAGTCAATCTCCCTGCAAATCAAAGCTCATATATTTTTATTTCTAAAAAAGGAAGTCATGTGGAAGAATATAGGCCAGTTTAGAGAAGAGACAGACAGACAGACAGACAGACAGACAGAGAGAGAGAGACAGAGACAAAGAGAGAGAGAGAGAGAGACAGAGACAAAGAGAGAGAGAGAGAGAGAGAGAGAGACAGAGAGAGAGAGAGAGAGAGAGAGAGAGACACAGAGAGAGAGAGAGAGAGAGAGAGAGAGACACAGAGAGAGAGAGAGAGAGAGAGAGAGAGAGAGAGAGAGAGAGAGAGAGAGAGAGAGAGAGAGAGAGAGAAAGAGAGACACTTGGTGAATGTGCCACAGCTTTTATTCCCGCAGAGAACGTGACTGTCTTCTGATTCACTGACACACATTCCCAAACAGCCTCGTGGATTTCAATGCCGGGGACAGAATTGCACACACGTACCGCGCGTTGGGAGGAACAGAAAGCCTGAGCGCGGCGGTGCAGTGCAACAAGGCTGCTCGTGTGCCTTTAAATTCCATGACCCACTTTTCACAGCTGGGGCTGGCTGGCTGGCTGGCAGGGTGCGCTCGTGCACGCTGCCTTGAATAATTGGGACTGCAAGGTGAATGTGAGGAGAATAGCTAAGGACGGGAGCATCCCCCCCCCCCGACAGCCAGCGTGCCCGGTTCAGTCAGCTGGCTGCAAACCAGCACATCTCACACCAGCACAGTCCTCGAGTGGCTGTCGGTCATGCCGTTTTCAGACTATTAAAACTGATGTGAATGGAGACAGTTGTTTGTCAGAAGAAAGGGAAATTGTATGGAGGTATGAAATGTGATGAAGAGTGAGGAAATGCAAATTACACGAGCTCTTACTTGTTTTACACTGCTGAAGCCACAGTGAATTTCCAAGGAATACAATAAGAAACAAATCACATCTCCTAATGTGAAATAGCCAAGCAAACCCCACTGTAAATGTTATGCCTTCCCATCCCCCTCCTCATTTTGTCATTCTCTCTCTTGATCCTATACATTCCTTTCCACCCCCCTTACTCTCTTCTTCTTCTATTTTTCCCCATCTTCCCTTGTGGATTCAGTGATCCATCATGCCAATACTTCAGAGAGACAGAAAGAGAGAGTGAGAGAGAGAGAGGGGGATGAATATGACCAGGGCGGTAAAAGGAGAGATGAGAGATGGGCTTGACACCAGCAGCCCCCCCCCCCCCCCCCGTCCAGTTCCCTTCTGCTGGAAGATGGATCCCATCTCGTCTCCACTGCTGTGGAACCCAACTGCAGCATCAGACAAATGCTGGGCCGACGTGTCACGCTGTTATGGTCTGCTCATTCATTCACATGACAGGCGATTCAAGCCATACAGCATCACTTATTACCCAGACAGAGAGATAGAGGAGTGGGGGTATATTCTTCCGTTTACCCTGCACACTATAGACCTGCTCCATCAGAACTCTCTCCTTACCATCTCTGTTGTAACCTGCAAGTGATCTTAGGACGACGGGAACGTTACTAGAAACAAAGAAAGTGCTTTGCAAAGTGGGCCAGACGAGGTTACGCCAAATTAGGTAATTTCCAGCCGGATTGTGTGTCTCTGACATCTACTGAATATTTGATTCTACTTCAACTTTAAGTACAACCGAATCCCTGGGAACAACCTCCTTTCCCAACTCTATAAATACTATATAACATACATGCACGTGTTCCACTTACACAGCTTGCATATGTGTGTGTGTGGAAAAACCTGCAGTGCATCTTGTGGGAAATCTATTTAATTTCACTACGCTGAGCCCATTCAGACATGAATGTTACAACTCCTGCTCTTCAAGCATAAAAAGAGGTAGGTGTGCACATGAACACGCAGACTTTGTTTCCAACAACGACCACTTTCACCATTACTACTTCGACTACTACTACTGCTGCTGCTGCTGCTGCTACAGCTGGAGGCGAACACACACATATCAGACTTGACTGAATGAGTGGGAATTGCTTTAGTGCAGCTGTCTGAAGCAGTTGTGGTGAGAAGTTCATATAAAGCTTTTATACTAATATTTACCTCAGTCACTACTGTCATCACTAATACGGATGGTGGGCTGGACAAAATGAAAGTACTAGTACGAATGTGCATTACTCGATGCCAATACTGGTGCATCAAGTCATATTTTACTGCGGTAGCTGGACAAACTGGAACTAGTTTTAAGTTACCAACTCTACCCCTGAACCGAGTAAAAAGTACATTATTTCACTCTTAAATGTATTGGAGTAGAAGTAGAAAGTAACGTAAAGTACAAGCACCTCAAACTTGTACAACAACATTTTGTATAAATGTCCTCAGTTATCCCAAATCATTAGAATAAACAGGCGGTTGGACCATTTTCATATGTTGTGTATGTAAAGCCTTATTGTTAAGTAGCACCCTAACCCCACCCAACACAATAAATGCGTGGATGTCAGGAAAACACTGCTGTTCCAAACACTGCAGTGTAGACAATAGCACTGCGACCACCCGAGGGATTACTGGCAGGGATTTAGAATTAATAGCACTATTTACTTGGTTCACACATAGCCATATGTCTGCTGGCCTGTTTGTGTATGAACTACTTGTTTTTGAGGTTTGTTTTTCTTTCTTGTGATTGGCCCTTTGATCGGTCCGATGTAAACGGTCTCATATACCTAGATACAGCGTGCACTGTGCAGCTGAGTGTGTGTGTGTGTGTGTGTGTGTGTGTGTGTGTGTGTGTGTGTGTGTGTGCGCGTGTGTGTGTGTGTGTACAAGTGTGTGCTCAAGGCAGGGCAAGTCTACTTAGACAACATGGGGGGATCTGTCTATCTGCAGGGGGTGATCTCAGATCATTCTCTATTATGCCATCTGTTTCTGGTGAATTATGTAGAGACAGAGATAATTAAAGAGGCTATTATACCAACACAACAACACAGACCACATGCTCAGGGCGTTACATGGTCTTATTTGATCCATACGTAAACAATTATTTCATCAAGACAAGTTAATAAAGCATCCTGAATCCTGTGATTTGCTGGTTTCCTTTGTTTTCTAAATGAAAAGTGAGGCTTAATTAAGTGAACGGACTCAATTGTCAAAACAATGACAAAAGTTGGGCGTTGCTATGGAGACGTGGTCCCGTCTGTCTGCTGCGTGAAAGGTAACACGAGGATAAAGAGACAGGGCGACAGAGGCAGACAGCACAGAGACGAAGAGGCAGCTGGAGTCAGTTTTAAAAGTACTGTGTGGTGCAATGACGGCAATAACAATTAATAGTTAATCTGCTTTTGTCTCTGCTGTGAAAAGCCAGCAGAGTTCGTGGGTTTAACTCCACGGCAGCAATTAAACCTGCATAGCAATGTGCTTCATTATTAATTGCCAGAGTACGTGTGAATTCACCACGATGAGATCACATCTGCAAAGCTGAATGAATAAAAAAAATCAAATGGGAAAACACTATGGGAGTCGTGATGATGTATCCATATTCCAATATCTGTTGCTAAAGTGTTATCACCGCCACATCTGTTTATTTGTATTTTGTAGGCGGTGGTGAGTTTCTACCGTCAACACAGCGGCATGTCTCTGCAAGCTGGTTTGAAATTCATTTTTGCAGTCTCTTTGCGGCACCTCATAATTACTGTTTTAAACACAAATAGTTTATATGAAATATAATACATAAGCTTGATTTTACGTGACACTCAAAATTCACAGAATTTTGGTTTTGTCACAGTAGAGATTTGTGTGTGTATGTTTTGTCTGGGCTCAGACCAATCAGGCTTTAGGAATTTTTTTAACCAATTCCAACCAATCAAACCACAACTACACAGTCCTAATGAAGCAGGTTGGCTTGACTCCATGCTCACACACAAGCACACAAATGAATCCAAATAAAATCAGCGAGGAGCAAAGAGGCCGCTTGTCCTCAAAAACCAAACCGGTTACTCGATCTGCTCATTCCTCAGCAGCCCACAGCCACCCTGAGCTGATCTTCCACAAGGAGCCCGGAGCAATAATCCACCAGAGGATCAGCATCCCAAAGTTGGAACGTCTGACATCCATTCCCTCGGAATCTTGCACACATTTAGGTCAAGCAAACACACAAAAATCTCTCTCACTTCAGATCAGAAAGTAAACACTCGATGCCATGCAGAGACTCGGTGTGTATATTCTTTTCATTGAGGGGATCGATACCTGTGTAGGGAGAATCTTTAAGCTCCCTGTCCCTTGGGAACCAATTACAGGCAGTGTGGGGAGACTTTCGTCATGTGACCTTAACGCACTGACTGAACCCTGCACTCACCCTCCTGGCTTCTGACACTAAAGAGGAGCAGGGGGAAGTTTTACCTAGAGGGGGTTTTGTCTGAAAATGAAGACAAATAAGGGGCTGGGATCAAATCTAAGTTTATGGATAAATATGACTGCAAAACATATTTTTTTAACAGTACCCTGTTAGCAATCAGCATTTTCCCATCCTTCCCTCTTCCGACCCTGTCAGGTCCAGAGATGCACTTATACTCGGCCAAAATCTCCTCCCTCCACCTCCTCCATCAGAGGAATTGCCAAACAGCTGGTTACCATGGTTTTGGTTGTGTGTGTGTTGGAGGGGGTAAGCCTGCACAGTCTGGCAAATAGCAGCGATATGAGCGGAGATTAGCATACATCCAGCAGGGAACAGCGAATCCTTGCTCAAATAGCACTGGATTCGTTGAAACAACAGCGGTCTGGTTTAATCTAGTCTCAAGTCTCATTTTGTCTAATTGAAATGTTTCTTTGTTAAAGGGCGACTGTGAGGTGAAACAGTATATATATATATATATATATATATATATATATATATATATATATATATATATATATATATATATATATATATATATATATATATTTCCATTGAGGCCAGATTTTGATGTTTGGTGAATTGATAAATCTGTGGGAATGTGACATAATGGATAAATCAAAGCTGCTGTTATTCATGCATACATATTCCGGGTATTAGACAATACTCGTTTTAATAGCTCTGCCAGTAGCTGAATCTTGTGATTTAAACATCGTATTGATGTTTGAATGAAACCTAATGAGAACGGCATTGAATCCCTATAATGGGATTGAGTGTAGTTTTGATGAGTCAAACATTATTAATTTAAGAAGAGGGCTCCCTCTGCTGGTCATATATAACAATAGTCATACGTTGGACAGTTTGCCAGTTCAATCCCTCTGGCTATTGCTATACAATTGTTCTAAAAAAAAAATGCTGTTCAGTGAAAGCCATGTAGCTCCACATCAAGTGAGTTTGAATTTTTTATACAACTTGAAAAGATGAAGTGTTCATTTTTTTGGGTTGAAAAAAAAATGATCCTATTTGTTAAGCCAAATTAAAAAAAAAAAATCACTGAAAGCCATGAAAAAATAAATCAGTCACAAAGCTAAAAACAAACAAACAAACAAAAACAGTAACAGCTGTCACAGAGCACAGCTTTATCTTGAGATGTATAAGATATTGTGCTACACTCCCATAATCAGCCCACAGCCGTTGTCACATATTCCCTGATTAGACTGCGTTTGACAGCTTCCTCACTCATGCTCGCTTTGCTGCACCTGGTATACTATTTATACCCATATTACAGGGCTTTTTCATGGAAGATGTTCTGGCAGGTCACAGTAACAAAAGCACAGGTGTAAATAATACAATTAATGATGGCTAAAGTCCAAGCAACTGCTTCAGTTTCACGGCCCTGGTATTGTGCATGCTGGTTTATTGTAAACTATCATCTTTTGTAAATCTCATAAGTTAAAGACCTCCTATGTTTAAGACAAATATTTCCATTGCATACAATTGCTGTCAAGCTTTGCAGGCAAAGTTGAATTTATAGACCCTGAGGTTTATGATTTTTGTAGTGGCAGCTTATCTTACCGTCCTTGCAGGATGTAAAGGGTTCTGACTACCATGTCCAACTTCCGTGCTCTTGCAGGCTAAACTTTTCTTGTCAGCTGTCCAATGATGAGGCTCGTAACTCGTAGTTAAAAGTAGTTTTATTCCATGTAAACAAAAAATAAACAAAATCCTTATGTAATAAATGTAACAAAACACTGAACTTCTGATGGCTATAACTAAAAAGTCTATAATCTGCGGTCAGAAAAATTGTTGCTCCACATTCTGCTCCATCAAAGCCCAACTAGCACTGAAAACCTACTTAAAGGAGTCAGCCAAAAATGATCCAATAGCAGGACAGAATAGAGGAGCCTTTATCTTAATAGGGCAAAAAACATATACGTCAAAGCACATTTCGCAACATGACCAATTACCTTAACTCTATTATATGGTAAACATTTTTAAAAGGCATAACGCACATTACTTTTGCAATAAACATAAAATAAAAAAACTGTTCAGAATACAAAATGGCTCTTACAATTGTATTAATATTCTACGTGTCTGTCCTGTTTGTGGGTGCTATGTTTGTGTCACAAAATAAATATAAATATATAACAAATAAATACATGTAAAAAAGGTGACTAAGTATGACTTGAACAGACACCAGACTGTAGATCACAGCATTGGTAAGACGTTCTGTTATACTCACATTGCCACTGGATGTCAGCATTATACTTCAGACAGACCTGAGACCATGTTGCACTTGAACAATGTACCTTGCCCTATCTCAAGTTTATCAAGCAGTCATTGTACAAGCAGTAGAAATATTATTATCCTGACATAGAATCACTAAATATTGAATTTCTAAGTGGATTAGGCAAGAACACAAAGATAACAGGTGAGGCTTATTGGCTTATGAAGGTGCATTAAAAGGCCCAGGGTTATGCAAATGTAAGAAACAGTGTGTGAACAGTTTATTCTGTCCCGATGACGTGCTGTAAACACACTAGAAGTGTGTTCCACGGACAGGTGTTAGCCCGTGTCGTGTCCGTGGGAGGGTGCCCCGGCCCGTGTCTCGGCATCATCGCAGCAGGTCCTCTCGGGTTCCTGCCGCTGATCTGATCCCTCTCAGCTGACGTCAGGAGAAATGGCGGACCAGGATGGCAGCGACGCATCTCCTCCCGAGTCCCAAGGTGAGTTCCTACAGACGGAAAAGTTTTTTTTGAAAAGCTTCTTTTTATTTAAAACAAAAACAAAGGACGAGCTGATATTTAAAGTACCACGCACATGCTCAGCTGAAGGGGCTTCTGTTGATTTTTGTCGACGTTTGAAACTCCAGAAGAGACTCGGAGCCGGGTCGGTCACGGGAGTGGGATTAACTATGAAACCGACTCACCCAACCGGTTGCTTGACGTTTTTATAAACACGAGCTGTTCTCTAAACTTCGAAATTTTCAGTTTCACCTGTTGTTGTCGTTTGCTGAAAGACATTTTTTTGAGCTCCTCCTGCGCTGTCGGGACACCTGTTGCTGACATTTTGTCAAGTCGTGCGTAAAGCGCCTCCAGTTGACGTGACAGGTGAATTAATGGCACCGAGCAGAGGGCTTGTTTGTCGTGTTAATACCTCGAACTTTTCTATAACACCCACACTGTTATTTCATGGTGTCGTAAATGTTCTGAAAATGACCACCCATACCACAATGAAGTGCGTTTTATTTGATTTGTTTAGCTCCTGTTCTGTTTTCTCGGGCAGTATGTTCATTTTTTAATCACACTCTCTCTTTTGAATAGTGAAATAAATGTTACATTAAAAGCTAAATTTAAAATAGTGGCGTGTTTGGCAGTGTGTGAGCTGCTGTCAGTCTAAATCATTTTCTGTTTAGGGCAAATCATCAAAGCAATGGCCACGCGCCGCCAGTGATGTCGCCAGAATCAAAGAAAGAAGAATATTGTGGGGAAAAAAACTTTTTTTTATTGTAGTTCAATACTGAATCAAAAAGGGCAGAACATTTAAGTAATATTTGTATTGTTTCCGCTCTGGTCATTTCTTAATTAGTAACTGCGCACAACAGGTGTTTTCAATTAGCTGCTAATGGAAAAACACCTGCTGTGACATCACTGATTGGGATGTTGTCAGAGCAGTGCAACAGTGTGTTCACTTCCGGAATTCCTTAGCCATCTATATGGTGGAGGCTGATAAAACGGTGTCGTAGGTGTCTTGATTTTAAGTATATAACCTCACAAATTTGACAATAAATGCTCCGTCATTACATGCTCTGATTTTTAAGATTTGACAGAGAAATAGTTTTATTTTGGTCGTTCCACAATACTCAACACGCTTGTTTTAAGAGACATTCTTCGTGTGTAAGTGGTAGTGGAAATCTGTGACATCTGATAAATAGTACATGAGTTCAACCCTGGAAATAATAAATTCAACTTTGACATTTTAAAGGAGCTTCAGCCCAACATGTAAGTTTGCTTCAGTAGTAGTGTGAAAATAAAGAGACCTCAGGTCACAGAGAATGTGATGTATATTCACTGTATTCACAAGGCTGTGACACAAGCCTCATCTTCATTCACTAGCACCCTTAATACAGATGCTATATGTTGAGTGGGCATGTCCACTCAACTTGTTTATTGTTTATTTGACTGAGTTAGGTCGACGACACCTATTGAAGACTCGGTGATAAGCTCTGCTGTCCCAGATGTGTCTCGCTTTGACTTCACTGTGCGCGAATAAGGAGCTTACAATATCACGTTGTTTACTCAACCACTTCTAAACCTCACCTTTTCACCTCGTTGGCTTCAAACTGTTTAATCAGCGAACCATGCTGCTGCGAGCCGTTTGACCATAACTGTAAATCTGGCTATAATGTTGTGACTGTCCTACGAGATTATTATTTATTTAAAATGTTCTAATCTGTGCCATCCAATAGTTGCCCCATAACATGCCTGAGCAGTTTATTTTTTCTCACTCGGTGGCAAGACCAGTTTCAATATCTTTCTTTATCAGCTGACAAATGGATTTTTTTTCCACTGGTTGCTGCTGCAAGACGCCTCACTTTGGTCATGTTACCAGGTGTGAATGTGTTGCAGTTTACCTTCGCCCTATTTGTAATGCAGCTATTGATGTTTTTAATATTTTATATTGTGTCAAACCTCACGTGACTGAGGGCCCCAGTGTAGCAAACACAGAAAGTAATGAGCTACTTGCTTTATCTATAAGACAATGTGGTTGCCACATCTAAATACAGGAAAAAAGGCACGAGACAGGCTTCACATTAACACGTTCATGTTCTGAGCATCAAGGAAAGTCTAGTATTTAAAAAAAAAAATTATAACAGCCTATAAGCCTGACGTGAAAGACGATCATCCCTTTGACTTGAATGGAGCATATCAACTAAATTTGCCGTTAATCTTTGAATCAAACGCGACAATAATCTTGCATTTTTCCGTTGCTAAATGTATCCGTCTCTCTCACACATATTCGATAGGTGTGAGAAGGGTGTGCAGCCCAGCCTCTCCGGTTTAAGTCTCAGGATAGGATTACAGCATTACTCTATCCTGCAGGGACAAAGATCAGATTGCTCTTTCGTGAATGTGTGTGTTGTACAGCAATGAGGCAGCATGTCTTTTATATGATACGGTAGATTGCTTGGAAATGTGAATTGGATGTGTTCTTTACTAAATACTAAGAAAGTGAGAAGGAGGCACCTTCGCACAATACAAAGTCAATGGAGAGCGATTGAATTGTTTTCCCCCTCCGGAGTGGGCGGGACTTACTTGCACTCTGTCTCTGTGGGTATCAGTGGTCGTGTCTAATCAATTTGTCTCCTTGCTGTCTTGAGCCGCAGTATTTCTTAACGATTTCAAGCTGTCATGCTGGTTGTTTGATCTCCGTGTGTGTTTACCTTGGCAGACGTGAGCTTAGCCTGCGTGAGCACCACTATAATGGGTGTTCAGGCTGATGTTTGCACTGTTATTGGACAAGTCTCCAATAATGTGGCCTGCAATATCTTTATCATGGGCCTTTTATTATTATTATTTCTCTCTCCCTTCCATGGCACCTGCCACACTGTGTCTGACAGGTTGAAATGCTCAGCAGATCTCTCTTTGCCATCTTTATTTCTCACTCTTTCACATCCAGAATATGTTCAGTGTATGAAATGAAAGTGAAGCACAGCTCAGTATCTGTTAACGCTGCTCAGATATATCTGTTGATCTGCATATTCTTACTTCTGTGTCCTCCTGTTCCTGCAAAGAGCCAGCAGGACATGAATGGAATAGATTTGCATATTTACTGTATGACCCTGGTATTTCAAATCGTTGATGGCTCTTTAAGTGGAGAATGGGGCGGAGTCATATACCATGTGCTCTTAAGAGCACACCCCTTTCAGGCAGCTCCAGCGCTGCATTATTTGCTTTGGTGTGTGTGTGTGTGTGCATAGGCGTGCATCCCTCGTTGTGTGTGTGTGTGTGTGTGTGTGTGTGTGTGTGTGTGTGTGTGCGCATAGGCGTGCATCCCTCGTTGTGTGTGTGTGTGTGTGTGTGTGTGTGTGTGTGTGTGTGTGTGTGCATAGGCGTGCATCCCTCGTGTGTGTGTGTGTGTATGTGTGTGTGCATAGGCGTGCATCCCTCGGTGTGTGTGTGTGTGTGTGTGTGTGTGTGTGTGTGTGTGTGTGTGCATAGGCGTGCATCCCTCGTTGTGTGTGTGTGTGTGTGTGTGTGTGTGTGTGTGTGTGTGTGTGTGTGTGTACACGTTACATTAAAGTGTCCTCTGCTCTCTCGCTTCCACTCTGCCACCTCATCATTGGTCCATGTGCTGCGGTTGTCAGGGAAACTCTTTACCGGTACCGGCTCACCTTGCACTGCTGGATTTGCACTGAATATTTTAAAGGCCCTGCTGCACTCTGTTACCTGTGTATCTGCGGGCCAGTGTGTGTGTGTGTGTGTGTGTGTGTGTGTGTGTGTGTGTGTGTGTACAGTCAGTGCCTCTGTGATGTGATTCCTCTGACAAGTTTGCGTTTACAGAATAGGCCCAGCAAGAGAGAGGCAAGGAGGGGAACCGGGGGCTGCAGTAACAGTAGTGACAGCAGCAGCAGCAGCAGCAGCAGCATCTCTTGAGGAGTGAGGGAGTCAAGAGAATTTCAATCTTTCCAGCTTTCGACCGAGCCGGTCTTGTGGATTAAGTCCTTTTTTTTTTTTTTTTCTAAGCCAGACTACAAGAGCTCATCCTCAGATTCTGTCGCACTCTCTGTCTCTTTCGCTCTGTCTCTCTGCCCTGGTACTGCCATCGTAGGCAGTGTGTATATATACACAGCTATGTTTGTCTCTCTTTCATGCTCTCCCTCGTCATCGCTCCAAACTTTTGTCCTTTAACCTTCTTTAACTGTCTTTGCCTGTTTTTCTCTCATCTGTCACATTTCATTTCCTCCATCTCTCCTGCTCTCTCTGATGTGTCCTCCTCCTCTCTTCCTTCTGCCTGACTCGGCCACACAGCAGCAATGTACAGCCAGAGGAGTTAGCTGTTAGCATTAGCTGTTAGTTATCTACGTCTTAACTGCGAAGAAGGCTATTCGGGGTGACCTCGTCCCCCACCATCTTCTGGCATTCACCACTGACCTGCCCCCCCCCCCCCCCCACCCCCACCCACCAGTGCAGGGTGGGATGGGCAGGGGCACGGTGAGTTAGCCAGTGGCTCGAGGGTTAGCAACAGGGCAGGCGATGCCAGACAGTAAAGGACGAGATAAAGGAGGAGGTGGAGGTGGGTGCTCGCGGGGCAAGTGGAAGCTGAGGAAGGGAGGCAGCCGTTCAGCCATCCCGGCACTCTTCACCATCACCGAGGAAGAGGAAGGGCAGAGACGGAGAGATGCTTGCAGGAGGAAGACGAGAGGTATGGAGGAAAAGGATAGAGGGGATACTGACAGGGGTGTTAAGGTGGAGGAGCAAAATGGATGTGCATGCTCTGGTACTTTGTACACATTGAGCTTCGTGTGTGTGTGTGTGTGTGTGTGTGTGTACTGTTTAATCTTGCAGAGGAAAAGTCCTCTTAACCCATCATTCTCAGTTATCTGGAGACAGGTGACTGACAGGTGACTGACTGTGTGTGTGTGTGTGTGTGTGTGTGTGTGTGTGTGTGTGTGTGTGTGTGTGTGTGTGTGTGTGTGTGTGTGTGTGTGTGGAAACCAGCTGACAAGGCAAGATTGGGTCAACACAAGGGCAGCAGATGAGAGTGAAGCAGCAGTCTACTTCACACGTGTATGTGGTTATAATGCATCAGTAGGCAGAGCGGTCAGTCAACAGGACAGCATGTGTCTGCAGTCACAGCAGGTAGAAATGTGCAACACTTTTTACTTTCTCTTTCTGTTTTTTGGGGTTTAGTCGAGAGCAAAATATTTGCTTTGCTGTTGATTTACTTATTCATTCATCCACTTCATAGGTTTCCAGTCAGCGATGATGAGACCTGCTGTTGTGTCGTATTTCCAGGGACAGTTGGTTTCAGTAACCCACTTTTGTCTGATTTGGGATTAAGGTCTGAAGAATTAGTCGTGAAGTAGAGTGGAAAAGGTTATGGGCAGGGTTTGATGGGTATTGTAGTATTACAGACTGAATCTGCACCATGCTGCTGCCCTTAAAACCAATAACATTGTATACTGTGAAGGAGTATGGTTAAGTAAGCAGTGCTGGGTAAGGTTTGCAGACGCACTATTGTGACACATGGAGCACCTGTTTAGTTTTATTTTATTTGTATTTTATGTCCATTCATCCATTTCTTTGTTCTTTTTAAAAGGCAAAAGGAGAACTTGTATAACAGATTGATTGAGGAATGGTTTGTTCTCTGACTAATGGAGACAGGAGGGTGATCAAATATTAATGTGAATTAAAGATGGAGTTCTTATGATTCTCTTTATTCCCTCAGCTTCTGTCATACATTCTTACCCAGCTCTAAGATAAACCTGACTCCATGGAACTAAAGTAGTTGTCTCTGCAACTGGTATATGGTATAACAAAACAAAAAAACCGAGACAACACAAAAAGTTGATCAGATGTCTGAACAAGTGCATTTCCTTTGTGTAAGACATGATTATCATACTAAGGGCTTTGCAGTTCTCTCTTGGGGCGAGCATGTGCATCTCACTTAAACCATGAATAATAGAGGAGAACAGACAAGAGAGGGTTGGAAATGAAGAGATGATTGTGCAGTGAGCATGATCTCAAAGTAAAGTCACAGGTAACTGCTAAGTCATGCTGTGGTACTGTCCTCATTCCAAAGGTGCCAAGTGTAAGCATGACACGCGTCTAAAACTCGTCAACATACATTTATATATGCCCTCATTCATCAAGAGACCTTTTGATTTACCAAGAAGAGTGCAGCCTTCATTACTCCTCTACATAAAAAGAAAAGTATGGACTTTTTATGTGTTATGGAGGTGTAAACGCATGGCTTGTCCTTCAGTGTTCAGTTGGAGCAGATGGAGTTTTGAGGTTGACGTGCGTCTTGGTTGGTTGAGAGCTCTTCAGTGATTCTTAATCTCTGACATGACATCTCATATCAATTTGGATGCCAACTCTAAACAAATCAACCAATGACCAGTTTCTGATAACATTACAACAGTAAATGAAAAAGCGTATTCACGTCCCTTTTTGTCCAACGTGTTGTCAAAATCCATAATGAGTGACTGTAGCCATACCTCCTGTCATCTGAGCTGAAGCCTGTACCTGCAACTAATGCAGCAGCACGCTCCTCTGAAGGCACCTGTGATCCAGGCCGGACGGCCTGTCCTGGGGCTAGAAGGGAGGACTCCCGCCCCCCTTTGCCCCCTTCGCCTCTCTGTCTGCCGGAGCTTAGCGTTTAGCATAGCATTAGCAGCGGGCTAATCCTCTCAGGTCGCCGGGGAGGCTGGAGCCACGCAGCATGCTCGCCTGCTACCCACTGGCTCGGACAGCCCAGCATTAATCGCTAGCTCTGACCATTTAATCTGACTGCCAATGAAGGCAGATAGATTGGGGGTGGGGAGCATCCACACACACACACACACACACACACACACACACACACACACACACACACACACACACACACACACACACACACACACACACACACACAGTCCAGCACTAAGGGAGGGAGGGCTAGATTAAACAGTCACACTCTCCCTATGTCTCACTCTCTGTCTCTTTTACATACACACACATAAACACACACACACACACACACACATGGACAAAAGGATGGGGGTTGGAGAGTCTGGCAGTCAGTCGGCTCTCAATAACGGTGACACCGACCAAAGCTGACCCTTCTCTCTCTCTCTCTTTCCCCCTTCCTGCTTTCCCTTTTATTTTGAAAGAAGTCTTTTGGGTGGTCCCTTTTTCGGTCGTTTGGAATTTCTTCTTTTTGCTTTTTTTTCCTCCATCCTGCTCACTGCACCATGGACTTTGGATCTGAGCTTATCTTCCACCGTGTGGGATGTCTACAGGAAGTAGGACCGTTGTTTCTGGCCCGCCGATCTGACTAGTAGGAGAGGGGGCGCTAGCTCGGGGGTTCAACAGGTCACATCCTGGCATTGGCACCCCTGGAATCATGCACCAAACTCCAGGTAAAGACTTGCGATTTGATCCAAGGACTCCTGCTTCATTATCATTGATACATGCGGCTCAGGTTGAACAAGGTGGAGGGCAGGGAATGAACACTCGTACGCTGTCAGCAACGGGACAGTTGTGTTTTTGACTCGGTCCTCCAGCAGATTGGATTGGAAAAAAATCATGACTAATATGGATTTGAGAACTAAACTGCAAAATCT
>NW_027176891.1:0-19738 GCF_023349555.1 Cebidichthys violaceus | reverse complement strand
TCTCCATTTAGCTTGTATTTCTAATCCTTGGCAAATATAACGCAATCCAGCTGCTTGTCTTGATAACAACTGACATTAATGAGAAAATATATCTTCTGTAATTTGGGTGAACTGACACTTTACACCCTTGTGCCCTGTGAACGTAACTGCTAAAAGACTTTATAAAATGTATGTGTGGACATGAAATAATGCAATATTATTAACTTTGCTATGTTTATAAATTCAATTTTGAAATGTAATTTAAATAAAGTATTCACAGCATTATTAGTGGAACTAAAAAAGTGATTGCTTCCTGGTTATAAAGTGTGACATTGTCTAATAATAGCTGGTATCTGGTCACCTATTCTAATTTGGAAGGTGTGGGGACTGGTGAGTAAAACAACACAATGAAAAGCTTACCCTGTCATTCACTGCTTGTGGTTGGAGGTTGCAGCTAGTGCATCTAGAGGAACTCCCCTCATCCAATCAGCACAGGGCATGCATGAGTCACTTCCTTGTGTTCACTTCCTTATTTGGCAGGAAGGGATGTCCTTATTGACTAGGTAGGAAAATAGTGGAAAGGAAAGTCAGACGGCTTCAGTAGACTGAGCGATTCCGACTGTTTTATCTCTGGTGAGTAAACATCTTTGTTGGAGCCATAATGTGGTTTTGTTGTTTTATTTTGTCTTTGAGGGAAACATGTGGTGGGTTTACACATAGCAGTTCTGACACTGAACACAGGGTGGCGCATTGAGTTAAAAGTGCATATAGGTAAGTGCCTGGTGAGGAGAATCAGGTGTGTGGACGGGAAGCTAACAGTTTTTGACCGTATCAATGTGACGTGTCAGCAAGCATGTCAGCGTGGGTTCTCCAGGTGTTATATTATACTGTCATGCAGTATCCTGTGGTGTTCTGCTATGATGTCAATGTACAAGCTGAATAAACGGATCATACGGATCGAAAGAAAGACAGCGCACTGGACAGTGAAATGTTTGTGGCATGAACACGCGTCCGAACAAGTTCTACCGTTCGCCCCCCAGTGGCTTTAAAGATAAAATGGATATTTGTTAAAGTCATTACAATCTTTCATATCGTTGCTTTCTAATCTATGACCTGAAGGATGTTTTAAACTCTGTGTGATAGCTGAGTCAGCTAGGACTGACGGATTAAATGAAAGTAAAAGATGGTTGATTCTTGTGCATGTGTGGGACTGTAAATCAGGAAATGAGAGAAACAGGCTCTAAAACAAACAAAGTACATCCCCAGTTATTAAAGTGCAAGGTGCCAAATAGCCACTGGAAGTTATCTGAATTGATAAAGATGAAACAACAAAGGTCACCACACGTAACCATTTGTTTATTTCCTGTCTTTGTGTTACTATGAAGACACACCCACTGTGGTCCCTGAGTTATTTTTCCTGCAGGACAACATTGTGAAGGATGATTAATGTCAAAACTATGAGAAAGATGCATCACAGATAGATTTGGGTCTGTTGTCTCATAAACTAGTTGTATATTTCTATAATGCTGAAATTAAGTGTTTTTTTTATTAACAATATGTCAAAAAATGATTTCCCAAAACACAATACTTGCTTAATTTTTAACTGAATGCCAAAAATGTAACCGGTATGTATATTTTCTGGTTCTCATTTTATGCTATTAAACTAAATAACTTTCATGCTGTTGTTTGGGCATAATAAGCAACTCTAATTCATAACAGATGAATCAATAATAAAACTATTGTTTACTTTAAGCCCAAGTTTCCTCCTCATGATGAAGCTCTGTGTATCCCTGCAGACAACATGAGCCCACATGTGACCAGTTGCCAGTAACATTAGACCGTAAGAGGACACCTTCTACAATATGGCTTTTGTGCAGCAGCTGGTGACATGTGGGCTGTAGCATTAGCAACCTGAGAGTTAGCCATGAGCGTAATTTTTAGGGTATTGCAAAGACCCTCTGTGACCAATGATTTAGGTAAAGCTTTTAGATTGTGGTCAGAAGATGATGTCACCATGTACAGATTCAGTCTAAAAGACATACTAGATATATGTATGATCTACTTTAAACATATTGTTTTGTGTTTTCATCTCTCCAGCCTATAAACTTACTTTGTGTCGAAGGCAGAAGAAAAGCACCATAATGGCTGATGCACCAAACAAAACTGCAGTCAAGGTGCTGTTCTGTGTGGAAAAGGTGTCTTCTTTCGCCTCCTCCATCAACCCCATCTTTGGCATAGTCTCCTCCCTGGTTAGGGTGGCTCGCAAGGGCCTCGATGCAGAAGAGGGCCACGCTCTAGATAAGGAGTTCCAGCCGCTCCACTCCAAACTGGAGACCATCTCTGTAAAGAACCACCAATGCCTGAGGCAGATCCGCATCGACGAGGTGAACGAGACCTATGGCAATCACGAGGAGTACATTAAGCACCAGTACACTGCCTTCAACAACATGGTGGCACAGGTGAAGAAAGATCCAGACAACGCCCAGTGCTACATGGAGGCCTTTGAGAAGATTTACGAGAGGGACAAGAGCAACCTGAGCCTGGATGTCTACTACCGTGGTGTGATGGGTACCAAGCTGCTGTTTGGAAGACCCCTGCTGAAGGTGTACCTGGACAACTGCGATGGCGACCGGGAGATCATGGAGCGCCGCTGTTCACACATCACCCACCTGTTCCACATGGGCCTCATCGCCCTCATGGCCTACACAGCTGTTACGGAGGATGACGAGGCCAAGGTGCAGAAGGAGTGGGACAAGAAGGTGGCGGACATCCAGGAGAAGATGCAGGAGGTGCTCCGCCAGTGCAAAGACAAGTCGTCCTGAACACGGGCCATCAGAGAGAACAATGTCTACTCTTAGCTGTGGACCAATGAAAAAAAGACAAAATATATTATAATATATATATCGTAATAAAACCAAAGCCATGCTTTCATTATTATTGTGATTGCAACATATTAGTTATTGTATCGACATTGTGTATCGTTTTTTTTTGTTTCAAAGAGACCACTGTATGTTTCAGTTGATTTGTGTTACTTGCCAATATATGCTGAAGTTTTGTACAATCTCTTCAATTAAAATGCACTTATTAGTCGATAAAGTTGTATATTTGTGAAGTCCATTTCATCCACACTAAAACCAACAATCTATATTTAAAAAAACATCAGTAGCAGTAAAAGTTATGAGGCTGTGTATAGGCTATAGCTCTGAATTCAACATGGATGAATACTTTGTATCCATACAACACAAACAAACCGCCCTCTTCCATAAATAACACCTCTTAATACTTCTGTTGAATATACCGAATGTTAAACCGAGCTACATGAAACAAGATGATACAGATAATAAATTCATCAAAACTATTTGATTCCATTCCTTACCTTCAATGTTGAATATTACACGTGGTAGAAAGATGTGGTATGTGTCTAACAATATTTAAGAAAATTCAATAGGGGGTAGGACAATGCAGATTAGTTTAGCATAGCATAGTGTTTCTGAAACAGGGGAACAGCGTGGCTGGCTCTGTCCAATGGTAGCAAAATCTACCTGCCAACACATCTAAGCCTCACTAATTAAAACCTCGTATCTCATTTGTTAAATCTTTACAAACCAAAATTAAAAGAAAAATGTAGGGTTATGTTTCGGACTATTCCTTGACAGGGAGTACTGGAGTCTCTCCTTAGAGTCAAGAATGTTGTCCAACATAACCCCTGTAAAAAAAAAGAAAGAAAGCGAATTGTTGTTTTAACCCTTTCTTTAACTTGTTAAGTAGTATTTTTTTAAATATGCTAACAGGCAGATATTGTAACTGCAAAGCTAGCATGTTTCCCCTTTATTCAGTCTTTGTCCTGAAGTAAGCTAACCAGCTGCTAGCTGCATCTTAATATTTAACTCAGTGGTGTCAATAAAGAGGAAAAAGAGAAAACTCTCACAAATATCAGCAGCGTTAATTGAATGTCTTTTGCAATTATATACTTTATCTTTATAAAAATAAATAATTAAATAGCTATTGATTTTTAGGGCATTTAGCAAGTAGATTCAGTTAATAGATACTGAAAACCTGCAATGACAACATTTAACAACAAAGCTGCCGCACTGAGTCCCCCTCGCCGCCAGAGTCCTCTGTTGTCCGACTGTAATCGCTGTCATGAAACGTAACACGACTCCTCTGTTTGTGTCTGCAGCCCTGCCCCATTTTACAGGCCCGCGACTACTGCAACACAAATATCCACTCCGGGAGTTTATCCGGAGCTGTCTGCAGGACTGTTACATTTAACAAGCTAAAACTACTCGAGAGCCCGGAAGAGCTGTGTTTGGTCTGATTGAGGGGAAAAAAAAGTCGCGTCGCTTTCGGTAAATTTCATTTGCTCAACGAGCGGAAAAGCGGTGGTGATGATGAACGTAGCATCCCGGCTACAGCTGCTGATTCAGTCCAAAAAGTTGATCGTGTTTATTGTGGACTAGAACATGTGTCGATACTGGTTTGACACAGCAGACCGATGTAGTCTGAAACATAGCATATGATATAACGTTACTTGATAATAACTGTTTATAGTCAACAGAGTTTGGTTTCCGGGGCGTAACCTTCCTCTGAACTCAACAAGTTGGGTTGTGAGCTGAATGTCATATACTTGTGAAATGCATTACTACAACACTTTCATAATGCATGATAAACGTTTCTATAAACCTCTATATTATGATGTCTTAACCACAGTCATGAGGCAACACAGGTGCCAGGTGTACAATGTTAAGTATCACAGTTGTTTGTGTTTTTAATCAATCCAACGATTATTGTCTCAATTAACAGATATTTAGTTGTTAAAATGTCAAGACAGAGAAAAGCAGCAAATCCCTACATTTGAGAAGTTGAAATGAGAGAATGTTTGCTTGAAATATGTCTTAAACATCAAATTGATTATCAAGATAGTTGCTGATGAATTCTATTAAAGAAGGATGAATAAATGAATCGAATTACAATCAGCCTAAATATTGAATAAAGCATCAAACGACATTCCCAAAGCGTCATCACATTTCTGGTATTTAGTTATTAAGTAAAGTTATTGTGGGTTTATACTTTGATGTAAACGACGTCTTATAAGCATGACGTGAGTGACTTATCTCAACACTTGTGAAAACATGTATCCCCCTGTGATCCTCTGCTTCAGGGATGCCTCTCCACAGCATTTGGCCCACGTGCAGAAGGTTTTGTCGGGACTGAGAAAGAGTCAGCAGTATGGGCAACGAGGACACCCTCGAGGATGTGTTCGTTGCCGTCATCCGCCCAAAGAGTCAAGTCAGCCTGAGCTCAAAGGAGTACAGAGCCAAAGCCTATGAGGTAAGTCTGACAGCAGATCGCCTGTGGCCTCAACATCTAAGGCAAACGTTATTCATATTTAATCTAGAATAAAACAAAGGGAAGAGAATTACAGAAGCTTAATGTAGTTTTTGTTAGTTTAAAACTGCTTTGTGTAGTTACTGTATAGCTGTCAACAAGCAGACTTTCTTGAACTACCAACATATTAAATAATGACATATCAACCAACAATATATCAACAATATATTTTTTCTAAACCCATTTATAACTCAGTTTCCATGTTACCTCTGGGTCTTATACAGATCCTGCTGGTTGAAGTGCCTTTGGAGGGGAAGGAGAAGAAAAGAAAGAAAGTCCTCCTGGCCACAAAGATCCAAGCAGCAGGAGACAAATCCAAATCCATATTGGATTATGTTGACGAAACAGTGAGACCAATATCCAACAACCAAGGCTTCATCGGTGAGTGTGGGACGTATGTGACATTCGCACTCATGCATATTTATAAGACGTCATTTAAACCAGTGGCATGTGACTCTTTAAAGTGAAGGAAAAGCCTACTCGTGACCCCGTGTTGTCACAGGCTGCACGTGTTTGAGTTGTCTTGTAACATTGGGAGTCACGGCTGTAAACACCATTTGGGGTTTCAGGAAAGCGTGTGGTGCATATGAAGAAATTCCCCCTCGGAAATGAAGGAAAGGAGGCCTCGCTTTTTGTTGTGTCAGTGAGACAGTCGATACGATACAAATAAACTAAGAAATAAAAAATAAATTAAAAAAATAGTAAAATAATTGATCAAAAATCAACAAATAAAACAAAAATAACAGAAATAAAACAGAAATAAAACAGAAAAGCGACGACGTCACATAAAAGCCAGTTTGTAAAAATGTGTTTTAAGAAGTGATTTAAAAGAGATTACGGATTGTGCGAGCCTTATCTCCTCAGGCAGCTCGTTCCAAAGCCGTGGGGCTCTGATGGCAAAAGCACAGTCACCTTTAGTTTAGTTAATGTTAATGCCTTGTGACTGTGGAGGAATGAAAGGTGTTTGTCTTGATCCTGTTGTTCACCAAACCACTCACAACTGGCTTTTTCATCTTTGGAACATCAACGGGACAGTTTCACATCCAGCAGGGGCATCCTCAGTCTGTTGCTTTTCGAACAAAGAACAATAAAGTGAGAGAGGTGTGAAACAAGATCACAGTGATCAACTTGCACTTCAGTTAGACTTTGAAGAAGACACAGCTGTTGTCCAGATATATGTCTTGCTAATTGGATGGTGCAGGCTGAGCAGTGTGCTCCAGTTTCTCTTCTCTCCCAGGTTAAAATTCCGCTAGTACTAAAAGAAGTTTGTGAATTTGAAAGGTTTCTGCATTTGTATTATTTTGATGTACCTCAAATGTCCTCTACTGTCTGAGTGACACCTTTATGACAAATGTGCTTGATATTCATGTTTTTGGACGAGCATCCCACAGAGTATTTCATCCCTCAGAGGACAGACTGAGGCAGTGTGAGGTCCTGAGCTCTTGGGGTTGGGGAAAGTGCATCTGGTGTGTGTGTGTGTGTGGGGGGGGGGGTGAAAAGTCTGCCGATGTTTTCCTGTGTTGTCTCACATTTTTACGGGGAAGTCAAATATTACAAAACAGATGTGTCCATGACCTGTTGAATAATATTTAGTTAGCTGTCAATGATTATAGAGAAAACTGAATAGAAATTCCTGCAGTTGTTATTAAATAATCAGGCCAGGTGAATTCACGTTAAAACTGGGAACTAATCACGCCTTCTTTGACTTTTACGAGAGCAATGCAAACATCCATTTCTATCAAATATACAGTAAAGCTAATGTAAAAAGGGAAATGTGTTTCTCAGTGTGCTTAAAGCTAATGATACACTATCCACTATCCTGTTGTCAGTAACTGTATAGATATTGGCGTTTATTAATTTGACATTAATTCATTTGATTATTGTTTGCTGTTAAAGCATCTAGCCAAGTTGATATAATATGATATTTTGAGTTAAGGGTCCTTGGTGTGCAGGAAGATGATGAGGAGGCGGAGTCTCGTATTGCTGTGTGCCACAATTTAATTCTTTATACTACCACCAGATGACACCAAGGAGAGACATCTTTAAAACCCGGCTTTAGTGCTCCTACAGAACAAGTAGAAAAGGCTTTAAACATTTTGTAAAGCACTCCAATACATGCAGATTATGTTTTATACAAAGTATAAATTAAGAGTTTATTGTTATTTTTATTAGCAGGACATAAATACTAAAGAACACAAAAACAATCTAATTCAAAGTAAATAATTTGATTGAATAGAATTTCAATAAACTCTTATGTAAAAGGAAGAAACCTGAATTGAAAATGGATTAGTATTTTGTATCCGAAACTATGGACGGACACACACACACACACACACACACACACACACACACACACACACACACACACACACATATTTACATTTATTAAGGACAGGCAGCACATTGTGGTTAAAACTTTAGGTACATCAATATTTGTTTAATATCTGTTGAGAATAAAACAACAAAGTTACCAACTCTAATTCTCTCACAGCCTAACATGCGCCTGCCAATTACTAAAAAAGAAAAACACTTTCCCTTCATTAAAAGTATGTCAGTCAATATAAACACAAACAAACGGTGGCAACAATCCGATTCCGGTCCGAGCTGAGAACGACCTCAGCTCACCCCTCCAGGCCATTTCAATGGCAGGCTTAAACCTTCCTAATCCCAAAACTGAACCAAACCGTCCACTGCCGCTGCGTCAAACCTGCTGATGTGTGGATGTGCTGCTCTCGTCCGCTCCAGTTCATACCTGAAACCAGAAGGTACCCGTCCTCCGTCCTTGGTGTCACCAGATGACACCAAGGAGAGACATCTTTAAAACCCGGCTTTAGTGCTCCTACAGAACAAGTAGAAAAGGCTTTAAACATTTTGTAAAGCACTCCAATACATGCAGATTATGTTTTATACAAAGTATAAATTAAGAGTTTATTGTTACTTTTATTAGCAGGACATAAATACTAAAGAACACAAAAACAATCTAATTCAAACTAAATAATTTGATTAAATAGAATTTCAATAAACTCTTATGTAAAAGGAAGAAACCTGAATTGAAAATGGATTAGTATTTTGTATCCGAAACTATGGACGGACACACACACACACACACACACACACACACACACACACACACACCCTCCTCCAGAAAAAACAGCTCTTGAAACTTCTGATGAATTTCATTGTAACCCTCTCAGCCTCATTCTCTGCATACCTTTTGCGAGCTGTACTGAAGGGATATTTAATGTGCGCTTACAGTTTATTGTGCCCTTTAGTTGCACCTTATATCCTTGTTGTTTATTTGTGGTGATTACAAGTATTGCTATTATAGTTACAAAGTCTACCTGTATAGATATTGGCGTTTATTAATTTGACATTAATTAATTTGATTATTGTTTGCTGTTAAAGCATCTAGCCAAGTTGATATAATATGATATTTTGAGTTAAGGGTCCTTGGTGTGCAGGAAGATGATGAGGAGGCGGAGTCACGTATTGCTGTGTGCCACAATTTAATTCTTTATACTACCACCAGATGACACCAAGGAGAGACATCTTTAAAACCCGGCTTTAGTGCTCCTACAGAACAAGTAGAAAAGGCTTTAACCATTTTGTAAAGCACTCCAATACATGCAGATTATGTTTTATACAAAGTATAAATTAAGAGTTTATTGTTATTTTTATTAGCAGGACATAAATACTAAAGAACACAAAAACAATCTAATTCAAACTAAATAATTTGATTGAATAGAATTTCAATAAACTCTTATGTAAAAGGAAGAAACCTGAAATGAAAATGGATTAGTATTTTGTATCCGAAACTATGGATGGACACACACACACACACACACACACACACACACACACACACACACACACACACACACACACCCTCCTCCAGAAAAAACAGCCCTTGAAACTTCTGATGAATTTCATTGTAACCCTCTCAGCCTCATTCTCTGCATACCTTTTATCCGAAACTATGGACGGACGGAGACACACACACACACACACACACACACACACCCTCCTCCAGAAAAAACAGCTCTTGAAACTTCTGATGAATTTCATTGTAACCCTCTCAGCCTCATTCTCTGCATACCTTTTATCCGAAACTATGGACGGACGGACACACACACACACACACACACACACACACACACACACACACACACACACACACACACCTCCTCCAGAAAAAACAGCTCTTGAAACTTCTGATGAATTTCATTGTAACCCTCTCAGCCTCATTCTCTGCATACCTTTTATCCGAAACTATGGACGGACGGACGGACACACACACACACACACACACACACACACACACACACACACACACACACACACACACACACCCTCCTCCAGAAAAAACAGCTCTTGAAACTTCTGATGAATTTCATTGTAACCCTCTCAGCCTCATTCTCTGCATACCTTTTGCGAGCTGTACTGAAGGGATATTTAATGTGCGTTTACAGTTTATTGTGACCTTTAGTTGCACCTTATATCCTTGTTGTTTATTTGTGGTGATTACAATTATTGCTATTATAGTTACAAAGTCTACCTGTATAGATATTGGCGTTTATTAATTTGACATTAATTCATTTGATTATTGTTTGCTGTTAAAGCATCTAGCCAGGTTGATATAATATGATATTTTGAGTTAAGGGTCCTTGGTGTGCAGGAAGATGATGAGGAGGCGGAGTCACGTATTGCTGTGTGCCACAATTTAATTCTTTATACTACCACCAGATGACACCAAGGAGAGACATCTTTAAAACCCGGCTTTAGTGCTCCTACAGAACAAGTAGAAAAGGCTTTAACCATTTTGTAAAGCACTCCAATACATGCAGATTATGTTTTATACAAAGTATAAATTAAGAGTTTATTGTTATTTTTATTAGCAGGACATAAATACTAAAGAACACAAAAACAATCTAATTCAAACTAAATAATTTGATTGAATAGAATTTCAATAAACTCTTATGTAAAAGGAAGAAACCTGAAATGAAAATGGATTAGTATTTTGTATCCGAAACTATGGATGGACACACACACACACACACACACACACACACACACACACACACACACACCCTCCTCCAGAAAAAACAGCTCTTGAAACTTCTGATGAATTTCATTGTAACCCTCTCAGCCTCATTCTCTGCATACCTTTTATCCGAAACTATGGACGGACGGAGACACACACACACACACACACACACACACACACACACACACACACACACCCTCCTCCAGAAAAAACAGCTCTTGAAACTTCTGATGAATTTCATTGTAACCCTCTCAGCCTCATTCTCTGCATACCTTTTATCCGAAACTATGGACGGACACACACACACACACACACACACACACACACACACACACACACACCCTCCTCCAGAAAAAACAGCTCTTGAAACTTCTGATGAATTTCATTGTAACCCTCTCAGCCTCATTCTCTGCATACCTTTTGCGAGCTGTACTGAAGGGATATTTAATGTGCGCTTACAGTTTATTGTGTCCTTTAGTTGCACCTTATATCCTTGTTGTTTATTTGTGGTGATTACAATTATTGCTATTATAGTTACAAAGACTACGTGAAGGGGTGAATGAGAGGCGAACAGTTAAGGTAGAAAAGCATTACATAAGTGCACTCCACTCCATTTATATGTTCGGACTGCTTCAATTACACGCCAACAAGTGCTGGTGCATTTTAAAAACAAACACTGTGGAAACTGCTCCTTTTCTGTGACACTGTCTGGAAAGAAATGTTGATGTTTAACAATTTAAAATGTTATCTTTAATGGGGTGAGCACTGCAAATGAAATTCAATGTATCTCCATTTAGCTTGTATTTCTAATCCTTGGCAAATATAACGCAATCCAGCTGCTTGTCTTGATAACAACTGACATTAATGAGAAAATATATCTTCTGTAATTTGGGTGAACTGACACTTTACACCCTTGTGCCCTGTGAACGTAACTGCTAAAAGACTTTATAAAATGTATGTGTGGACATGAAATAATGCAATATTATTAACTTTGCTATGTTTATAAATTCAATTTTGAAATGTAATTTAAATAAAGTATTCACAGCATTATTAGTGGAACTAAAAAAGTGATTGCTTCCTGGTTATAAAGTGTGACATTGTCTAATAATAGCTGGTATCTGGTCACCTATTCTAATTTGGAAGGTGTGGGGACTGGTGAGTAAAACAACACAATGAAAAGCTTACCCTGTCATTCACTGCTTGTGGTTGGAGGTTGCAGCTAGTGCATCTAGAGGAACTCCCCTCATCCAATCAGCACAGGGCATGCATGAGTCACTTCCTTGTGTTCACTTCCTTATTTGGCAGGAAGGGATGTCCTTATTGACTAGGTAGGAAAATAGTGGAAAGGAAAGTCAGACGGCTTCAGTAGACTGAGCGATTCCGACTGTTTTATCTCTGGTGAGTAAACATCTTTGTTGGAGCCATAATGTGGTTTTGTTGTTTTATTTTGTCTTTGAGGGAAACATGTGGTGGGTTTACACATAGCAGTTCTGACACTGAACACAGGGTGGCGCATTGAGTTAAAAGTGCATATAGGTAAGTGCCTGGTGAGGAGAATCAGGTGTGTGGACGGGAAGCTAACAGTTTTTGACCGTATCAATGTGACGTGTCAGCAAGCATGTCAGCGTGGGTTCTCCAGGTGTTATATTATACTGTCATGCAGTATCCTGTGGTGTTCTGCTATGATGTCAATGTACAAGCTGAATAAACGGATCATACGGATCGAAAGAAAGACAGCGCACTGGACAGTGAAATGTTTGTGGCATGAACACGCGTCCGAACAAGTTCTACCGTTCGCCCCCCAGTGGCTTTAAAGATAAAATGGATATTTGTTAAAGTCATTACAATCTTTCATATCGTTGCTTTCTAATCTATGACCTGAAGGATGTTTTAAACTCTGTGTGATAGCTGAGTCAGCTAGGACTGACGGATTAAATGAAAGTAAAAGATGGTTGATTCTTGTGCATGTGTGGGACTGTAAATCAGGAAATGAGAGAAACAGGCTCTAAAACAAACAAAGTACATCCCCAGTTATTAAAGTGCAAGGTGCCAAATAGCCACTGGAAGTTATCTGAATTGATAAAGATGAAACAACAAAGGTCACCACACGTAACCATTTGTTTATTTCCTGTCTTTGTGTTACTATGAAGACACACCCACTGTGGTCCCTGAGTTATTTTTCCTGCAGGACAACATTGTGAAGGATGATTAATGTCAAAACTATGAGAAAGATGCATCACAGATAGATTTGGGTCTGTTGTCTCATAAACTAGTTGTATATTTCTATAATGCTGAAATTAAGTGTTTTTTTTATTAACAATATGTCAAAAAATGATTTCCCAAAACACAATACTTGCTTAATTTTTAACTGAATGCCAAAAATGTAACCGGTATGTATATTTTCTGGTTCTCATTTTATGCTATTAAACTAAATAACTTTCATGCTGTTGTTTGGGCATAATAAGCAACTCTAATTCATAACAGATGAATCAATAATAAAACTATTGTTTACTTTAAGCCCAAGTTTCCTCCTCATGATGAAGCTCTGTGTATCCCTGCAGACAACATGAGCCCACATGTGACCAGTTGCCAGTAACATTAGACCGTAAGAGGACACCTTCTACAATATGGCTTTTGTGCAGCAGCTGGTGACATGTGGGCTGTAGCATTAGCAACCTGAGAGTTAGCCATGAGCGTAATTTTTAGGGTATTGCAAAGACCCTCTGTGACCAATGATTTAGGTAAAGCTTTTAGATTGTGGTCAGAAGATGATGTCACCATGTACAGATTCAGTCTAAAAGACATACTAGATATATGTATGATCTACTTTAAACATATTGTTTTGTGTTTTCATCTCTCCAGCCTATAAACTTACTTTGTGTCGAAGGCAGAAGAAAAGCACCATAATGGCTGATGCACCAAACAAAACTGCAGTCAAGGTGCTGTTCTGTGTGGAAAAGGTGTCTTCTTTCGCCTCCTCCATCAACCCCATCTTTGGCATAGTCTCCTCCCTGGTTAGGGTGGCTCGCAAGGGCCTCGATGCAGAAGAGGGCCACGCTCTAGATAAGGAGTTCCAGCCGCTCCACTCCAAACTGGAGACCATCTCTGTAAAGAACCACCAATGCCTGAGGCAGATCCGCATCGACGAGGTGAACGAGACCTATGGCAATCACGAGGAGTACATTAAGCACCAGTACACTGCCTTCAACAACATGGTGGCACAGGTGAAGAAAGATCCAGACAACGCCCAGTGCTACATGGAGGCCTTTGAGAAGATTTACGAGAGGGACAAGAGCAACCTGAGCCTGGATGTCTACTACCGTGGTGTGATGGGTACCAAGCTGCTGTTTGGAAGACCCCTGCTGAAGGTGTACCTGGACAACTGCGATGGCGACCGGGAGATCATGGAGCGCCGCTGTTCACACATCACCCACCTGTTCCACATGGGCCTCATCGCCCTCATGGCCTACACAGCTGTTACGGAGGATGACGAGGCCAAGGTGCAGAAGGAGTGGGACAAGAAGGTGGCGGACATCCAGGAGAAGATGCAGGAGGTGCTCCGCCAGTGCAAAGACAAGTCGTCCTGAACACGGGCCATCAGAGAGAACAATGTCTACTCTTAGCTGTGGACCAATGAAAAAAAGACAAAATATATTATAATATATATATCGTAATAAAACCAAAGCCATGCTTTCATTATTATTGTGATTGCAACATATTAGTTATTGTATCGACATTGTGTATCGTTTTTTTTTGTTTCAAAGAGACCACTGTATGTTTCAGTTGATTTGTGTTACTTGCCAATATATGCTGAAGTTTTGTACAATCTCTTCAATTAAAATGCACTTATTAGTCGATAAAGTTGTATATTTGTGAAGTCCATTTCATCCACACTAAAACCAACAATCTATATTTAAAAAAACATCAGTAGCAGTAAAAGTTATGAGGCTGTGTATAGGCTATAGCTCTGAATTCAACATGGATGAATACTTTGTATCCATACAACACAAACAAACCGCCCTCTTCCATAAATAACACCTCTTAATACTTCTGTTGAATATACCGAATGTTAAACCGAGCTACATGAAACAAGATGATACAGATAATAAATTCATCAAAACTATTTGATTCCATTCCTTACCTTCAATGTTGAATATTACACGTGGTAGAAAGATGTGGTATGTGTCTAACAATATTTAAGAAAATTCAATAGGGGGTAGGACAATGCAGATTAGTTTAGCATAGCATAGTGTTTCTGAAACAGGGGAACAGCGTGGCTGGCTCTGTCCAATGGTAGCAAAATCTACCTGCCAACACATCTAAGCCTCACTAATTAAAACCTCGTATCTCATTTGTTAAATCTTTACAAACCAAAATTAAAAGAAAAATGTAGGGTTATGTTTCGGACTATTCCTTGACAGGGAGTACTGGAGTCTCTCCTTAGAGTCAAGAATGTTGTCCAACATAACCCCTGTAAAAAAAAAGAAAGAAAGCGAATTGTTGTTTTAACCCTTTCTTTAACTTGTTAAGTAGTATTTTTTTAAATATGCTAACAGGCAGATATTGTAACTGCAAAGCTAGCATGTTTCCCCTTTATTCAGTCTTTGTCCTGAAGTAAGCTAACCAGCTGCTAGCTGCATCTTAATATTTAACTCAGTGGTGTCAATAAAGAGGAAAAAGAGAAAACTCTCACAAATATCAGCAGCGTTAATTGAATGTCTTTTGCAATTATATACTTTATCTTTATAAAAATAAATAATTAAATAGCTATTGATTTTTAGGGCATTTAGCAAGTAGATTCAGTTAATAGATACTGAAAACCTGCAATGACAACATTTAACAACAAAGCTGCCGCACTGAGTCCCCCTCGCCGCCAGAGTCCTCTGTTGTCCGACTGTAATCGCTGTCATGAAACGTAACACGACTCCTCTGTTTGTGTCTGCAGCCCTGCCCCATTTTACAGGCCCGCGACTACTGCAACACAAATATCCACTCCGGGAGTTTATCCGGAGCTGTCTGCAGGACTGTTACATTTAACAAGCTAAAACTACTCGAGAGCCCGGAAGAGCTGTGTTTGGTCTGATTGAGGGGAAAAAAAAGTCGCGTCGCTTTCGGTAAATTTCATTTGCTCAACGAGCGGAAAAGCGGTGGTGATGATGAACGTAGCATCCCGGCTACAGCTGCTGATTCAGTCCAAAAAGTTGATCGTGTTTATTGTGGACTAGAACATGTGTCGATACTGGTTTGACACAGCAGACCGATGTAGTCTGAAACATAGCATATGATATAACGTTACTTGATAATAACTGTTTATAGTCAACAGAGTTTGGTTTCCGGGGCGTAACCTTCCTCTGAACTCAACAAGTTGGGTTGTGAGCTGAATGTCATATACTTGTGAAATGCATTACTACAACACTTTCATAATGCATGATAAACGTTTCTATAAACCTCTATATTATGATGTCTTAACCACAGTCATGAGGCAACACAGGTGCCAGGTGTACAATGTTAAGTATCACAGTTGTTTGTGTTTTTAATCAATCCAACGATTATTGTCTCAATTAACAGATATTTAGTTGTTAAAATGTCAAGACAGAGAAAAGCAGCAAATCCCTACATTTGAGAAGTTGAAATGAGAGAATGTTTGCTTGAAATATGTCTTAAACATCAAATTGATTATCAAGATAGTTGCTGATGAATTCTATTAAAGAAGGATGAATAAATGAATCGAATTACAATCAGCCTAAATATTGAATAAAGCATCAAACGACATTCCCAAAGCGTCATCACATTTCTGGTATTTAGTTATTAAGTAAAGTTATTGTGGGTTTATACTTTGATGTAAACGACGTCTTATAAGCATGACGTGAGTGACTTATCTCAACACTTGTGAAAACATGTATCCCCCTGTGATCCTCTGCTTCAGGGATGCCTCTCCACAGCATTTGGCCCACGTGCAGAAGGTTTTGTCGGGACTGAGAAAGAGTCAGCAGTATGGGCAACGAGGACACCCTCGAGGATGTGTTCGTTGCCGTCATCCGCCCAAAGAGTCAAGTCAGCCTGAGCTCAAAGGAGTACAGAGCCAAAGCCTATGAGGTAAGTCTGACAGCAGATCGCCTGTGGCCTCAACATCTAAGGCAAACGTTATTCATATTTAATCTAGAATAAAACAAAGGGAAGAGAATTACAGAAGCTTAATGTAGTTTTTGTTAGTTTAAAACTGCTTTGTGTAGTTACTGTATAGCTGTCAACAAGCAGACTTTCTTGAACTACCAACATATTAAATAATGACATATCAACCAACAATATATCAACAATATATTTTTTCTAAACCCATTTATAACTCAGTTTCCATGTTACCTCTGGGTCTTATACAGATCCTGCTGGTTGAAGTGCCTTTGGAGGGGAAGGAGAAGAAAAGAAAGAAAGTCCTCCTGGCCACAAAGATCCAAGCAGCAGGAGACAAATCCAAATCCATATTGGATTATGTTGACGAAACAGTGAGACCAATATCCAACAACCAAGGCTTCATCGGTGAGTGTGGGACGTATGTGACATTCGCACTCATGCATATTTATAAGACGTCATTTAAACCAGTGGCATGTGACTCTTTAAAGTGAAGGAAAAGCCTACTCGTGACCCCGTGTTGTCACAGGCTGCACGTGTTTGAGTTGTCTTGTAACATTGGGAGTCACGGCTGTAAACACCATTTGGGGTTTCAGGAAAGCGTGTGGTGCATATGAAGAAATTCCCCCTCGGAAATGAAGGAAAGGAGGCCTCGCTTTTTGTTGTGTCAGTGAGACAGTCGATACGATACAAATAAACTAAGAAATAAAAAATAAATTAAAAAAATAGTAAAATAATTGATCAAAAATCAACAAATAAAACAAAAATAACAGAAATAAAACAGAAATAAAACAGAAAAGCGACGACGTCACATAAAAGCCAGTTTGTAAAAATGTGTTTTAAGAAGTGATTTAAAAGAGATTACGGATTGTGCGAGCCTTATCTCCTCAGGCAGCTCGTTCCAAAGCCGTGGGGCTCTGATGGCAAAAGCACAGTCACCTTTAGTTTAGTTAATGTTAATGCCTTGTGACTGTGGAGGAATGAAAGGTGTTTGTCTTGATCCTGTTGTTCACCAAACCACTCACAACTGGCTTTTTCATCTTTGGAACATCAACGGGACAGTTTCACATCCAGCAGGGGCATCCTCAGTCTGTTGCTTTTCGAACAAAGAACAATAAAGTGAGAGAGGTGTGAAACAAGATCACAGTGATCAACTTGCACTTCAGTTAGACTTTGAAGAAGACACAGCTGTTGTCCAGATATATGTCTTGCTAATTGGATGGTGCAGGCTGAGCAGTGTGCTCCAGTTTCTCTTCTCTCCCAGGTTAAAATTCCGCTAGTACTAAAAGAAGTTTGTGAATTTGAAAGGTTTCTGCATTTGTATTATTTTGATGTACCTCAAATGTCCTCTACTGTCTGAGTGACACCTTTATGACAAATGTGCTTGATATTCATGTTTTTGGACGAGCATCCCACAGAGTATTTCATCCCTCAGAGGACAGACTGAGGCAGTGTGAGGTCCTGAGCTCTTGGGGTTGGGGAAAGTGCATCTGGTGTGTGTGTGTGTGTGGGGGGGGGGGTGAAAAGTCTGCCGATGTTTTCCTGTGTTGTCTCACATTTTTACGGGGAAGTCAAATATTACAAAACAGATGTGTCCATGACCTGTTGAATAATATTTAGTTAGCTGTCAATGATTATAGAGAAAACTGAATAGAAATTCCTGCAGTTGTTATTAAATAATCAGGCCAGGTGAATTCACGTTAAAACTGGGAACTAATCACGCCTTCTTTGACTTTTACGAGAGCAATGCAAACATCCATTTCTATCAAATATACAGTAAAGCTAATGTAAAAAGGGAAATGTGTTTCTCAGTGTGCTTAAAGCTAATGATACACTATCCACTATCCTGTTGTCAGTAACTGTATAGATATTGGCGTTTATTAATTTGACATTAATTCATTTGATTATTGTTTGCTGTTAAAGCATCTAGCCAAGTTGATATAATATGATATTTTGAGTTAAGGGTCCTTGGTGTGCAGGAAGATGATGAGGAGGCGGAGTCTCGTATTGCTGTGTGCCACAATTTAATTCTTTATACTACCACCAGATGACACCAAGGAGAGACATCTTTAAAACCCGGCTTTAGTGCTCCTACAGAACAAGTAGAAAAGGCTTTAAACATTTTGTAAAGCACTCCAATACATGCAGATTATGTTTTATACAAAGTATAAATTAAGAGTTTATTGTTATTTTTATTAGCAGGACATAAATACTAAAGAACACAAAAACAATCTAATTCAAAGTAAATAATTTGATTGAATAGAATTTCAATAAACTCTTATGTAAAAGGAAGAAACCTGAATTGAAAATGGATTAGTATTTTGTATCCGAAACTATGGACGGACACACACACACACACACACACACACACACACACACACACACACACACACACACACATATTTACATTTATTAAGGACAGGCAGCACATTGTGGTTAAAACTTTAGGTACATCAATATTTGTTTAATATCTGTTGAGAATAAAACAACAAAGTTACCAACTCTAATTCTCTCACAGCCTAACATGCGCCTGCCAATTACTAAAAAAGAAAAACACTTTCCCTTCATTAAAAGTATGTCAGTCAATATAAACACAAACAAACGGTGGCAACAATCCGATTCCGGTCCGAGCTGAGAACGACCTCAGCTCACCCCTCCAGGCCATTTCAATGGCAGGCTTAAACCTTCCTAATCCCAAAACTGAACCAAACCGTCCACTGCCGCTGCGTCAAACCTGCTGATGTGTGGATGTGCTGCTCTCGTCCGCTCCAGTTCATACCTGAAACCAGAAGGTACCCGTCCTCCGTCCTTGGTGTCACCAGATGACACCAAGGAGAGACATCTTTAAAACCCGGCTTTAGTGCTCCTACAGAACAAGTAGAAAAGGCTTTAAACATTTTGTAAAGCACTCCAATACATGCAGATTATGTTTTATACAAAGTATAAATTAAGAGTTTATTGTTACTTTTATTAGCAGGACATAAATACTAAAGAACACAAAAACAATCTAATTCAAACTAAATAATTTGATTAAATAGAATTTCAATAAACTCTTATGTAAAAGGAAGAAACCTGAATTGAAAATGGATTAGTATTTTGTATCCGAAACTATGGACGGACACACACACACACACACACACACACACACACACACACACACACACACACACACACACACACACACACACCACACACACAGCT
>NW_027176890.1:0-19792 GCF_023349555.1 Cebidichthys violaceus | reverse complement strand
TCTACGCATCTTGTATCATCATTTACACAAAAAGGAAACGGTGAGAGTCTAAGAGAACTGGGAAATAACAAGGGGCAGTTTAGAAACATTTGAATGGAGGGGCCACAGTTTTAAAGAAGGGGGGCACTTTTGTAAATTGAATAAAATGTGTTAAAACTGTAATAAATAAGTGCCATATGAACAATTTTAAATATTCTTAGAAATAACATCATTCTATAGCTAGAAACAACTCAGACGACGAGCCCTTGGATGGAGACGTTTAATCTCTTAGTTGTTTTTTTGGTCATTATGGGTCTCTTTGTTGGTGTTTTGGATCACACTATGATTATTTTCTGTCTATGTATGGTTGTTTTGTTTGTGTCTCTTCGTGGTCGTTTTGTGCGTCTGTAGTTTTTAAATTGACTTGCCAATATGAAAGGTCACCAAACAGGGTCTCTGGTCCAGGGGGAAGCTCTGGTTCTGGGGGAATGGTAAGCCCGTTCAATGATCCATCCCTGACCAATACCTTCTCACTCTGGTAGGGTGGTGGCCAATCACATTCCAGATTCCCGTCTTGCCCCACCCTTGAACAGAAGGTCATTATGCTGTGAATCTGCATAGTTTTTTTGCCTCATGGCTCCATTACAGACCGTCCTGTATCCAGAGAGTCACAGTTTACTCACTCTGAGTCCTGGCAAGACAATAAACAACACAGAGTAAGTCGGACTGCATAAGGCAGGCAGCCATCTGCCTGATATTTAAAAAAAGAAGAAGACATTTCTGGTCTTGTTTTGGCAGCAGAGGAGCTCTGTAAAGATGCCTCTCTGCAAAGCAGACAGACGCTGACAAACAGGCTGACAGACAGACTGACGGAAAGAGAAATAGACGTCCGCTATGACAGTACAAGGGAAATATTTGTATTTGTTGTTCTTTCCCTGCACACATGCATACGCAGCTGGTTAGAGTTACAGTAACAAGGTCTTATCAGTCACATGCAATGACAGGAAGCTGATCACAAACACTGTGGATGTGAACAGCATGTCAACATCTCTCACTCTCCCTCATTGTTTTGGGTTAAGTCTCCTGTTTGTTACTTAGCTTCTTTATTTCACTATTTTTAACACACACAGACACATATTCTCTATCTATATCTCCCAATGTTTTAACGTCAAATTTGAGTTGCTTTTCTTTGCAAAGTTTCTCTCTTCATTCATCTGTTTTCTCAAACTTTCTCGAGTGCCCTTCTCTTTCTTTTCAATCTTGTTCCCTTCCTCAGATTGCCATTGTCTCTCTCTCTCTTATCCTACTCTTCATCCTATCCTTAACCCAGCTGTGGCCTCTTCTCATTTTCTTCCCAACACTGTGATCGCTGTACATCAATGAGAGGTTGTTGATGTTCAATGAAACCGCTGGCCTTTAAAGTGCAGGTCACAATCTCTGTCTCATTCCTGTCCTTTCTTTGTCTGTCTGGTATTGTCTGGGACAAAGTCTCAGTCTATAGTTTATTTTTTTACTTTCTTTCCCATCTCTCCTCTTGTTCTCTGTTCTCTCTCCCTTCCTCTGTTTCCACTGCATCTCCATGTTTCTCTTATTCTCATCCTCCCCATTTCTTTTGCGTGAGCGTGTCTCTCTCTCTTTGTCGGTGTATTTTCTCTCCTCTCTGGAGGAATACAACTTTTTGAAGTTCTATCAGAGGAGAAGCGCCTTCAGCCCTAATACACTTCATCCTGGTTACTGACGCTTACAGCATGGCCTACTATCGTGTGCCACAGTGCTTTACCAGAGAAATGAACATAAGCCGACGACTCAGCCCAACACACAGTCTCACAATTAGGGTCAACAAGTTGTTTTGATAGGGCCCAGTTTATCAAAAATGCAAATTTATGAAGAAATACTGCATTCATATTATTGATCTGTTTTTTTCTCAAATTCTTCTCCTGCCAAATTGTTTGTTTTTCATTACAGGATTCTTAAGGAAACTGGTGGTTTGGTCGTTTGTTGACTGATGACTGTTACGTGTAGTTATTTCGGTTGTAGTAATGATGTTTGTTTTGATCCGTAATATTTCAATTTACTACAACTGTCTGTTACCGTTATATCTTTTATTGCATCAACTTGCACATCACTGGCCGCCCCTGCAAAGGGACCACAGATGAAAATTAGCTTTTAGCTATATGTGATGCAATACATATATGTATTCAGCACATCACCTCTTTAATAAAGAATTCATAAAATAAGTAAAGACCAAAGACAAAAACTGCACTTAAAGCATGCATGTTAACAATATGGTGGCCTGTAGCACTAGCACTAATAATTCAGGTGTGGCTAATGGTTACGGTGAAATGCAATTATAATGCAAAAATGCTTCCAGTAACTATATCGAGTATGACAGGACGGTACAGAAAGTCTGTGCTTTTTATGTCCTCAGAAGATTCAGTGCCTGCTGCCAACAACTGTACAGATTCCACTGCTTAAAATATGGTGGACTGAAACACTAGTAGAGAACCTTTTAACCTGCATTACCCAGGGAAGCCTCATTGACATTAAAATCCCATTAACAATAGAGCCTGGTCAGGATAGGCAGCAATCACAATGAGTTACAGACAATAAAACAACATGGATAACTCAAAGATATACCCCAGAATTAGTAATACGTACAAGTTTGGCCAAGCTCCACAAACCAGGGTTATAGTTAAATGTAAGTACCGTGCACAACTGTTGTCATGGCTTTAATCGATTAAGAAGATTATACAAGATAGTACAAACATTCTGTGTTTTTAATGCCCTCCGTGGACGTTTCAATGTTGATATTGCTATCAGCAAATTCCACCGGGGTCAAACAAGCAAGTATTACATTTCTGCCAATACACATAAAATGTACTTAATTCAATTTAGAAACCTGAATACACACAATATTTGGGACACCTTATCAACATTATCAGGACATTACTTTATAGATAGATAGAGAGATAGATAGATAGTAACTTTATTGATCCCGCGAGGGGAAATTATTTCGTTACAAGCAGCAAGAGGTTCCAGAGCAGCAATAGGTTACAGGTATAAAAATCTTAATATTATATATAAAGAAAAAAGAAAAAGAAAAATACAAGAAAAATACACATGTCACAATACACAATATATACAATTATACAATTATAATAGAGTAATGAGTTATAATGAGTTGCAGGCCTTTTCAACCCCTCAACCCCTCAATCTTAATACCTATCTTCTGTTATAATGATATAATACTCTAACTTGTCTGCTTCTCGTTATCTCCATCTCTTCCTCTGTGGTTGGTGTAGATTTAATAAGGAAACCGGTTATCTAGGGTCACATTGTTTACGTTCTCAGTTCATGAAAATATAAAAAGAGGAAGAAAAGCAGCAGCAAACTCCAATCTGTGCAATATTAATTTATTAAGACAAGCTTCCAGTCCAAGACCTTCATACCTTTCTTATGTTTACCATTAGGTTTAGAGTGAGACTAAGAGCGTGTCATCAGGTTGACTTCAGAAGAAACTAAAGTTCTGTATCAGTGCATCTTTTGTCTAGACCTAGCCATATTTAAGAGATGCTGGAATTTGGGGCCAAGCATTTTTATTGTTCACTATGAGCTGCCTAAGTTATTTGGTAATAAAGCTGCATTGATCTAAAATAGAATGTGTGACCTAATAAAAGTAAAAAGTAATAAAAGTTAATGTCTGATCTCAATTGTATGAAGGACCGCAACTGTTTTCCTATTCATCACTGTCAAAAATCAATCTGGCTTTGTGTGAGAATAGGCTACTGGGCTCATATGACAATGGTCTATTTATAATGGTCTAACCAACAGTCTATTTTGGATTGGCTGTCATTGTTTTGTCAAGTTCAGGTGTTAAAAAATAAAAGTTTGAGTTTGGGTATCTAGGTGTCAAACGAAAGGTTGACAGGGGTTTGTCTGTGCAGCAAATAAAAACATTATTTCAGCATTATTTCACCAAGAGAGCATGCTGAAACACTAACCAAGGTTTGATTTTGCACTTTTTTCAACCAAAACTTTTGACAAATAAAAAAAATATATATATTCCTGGCATCGCAACACTGCAACCCACATGATATAGTTTCATAAAGTGTGACAGAATGGGACTCGTGTTTTTTTTTTTGTGTCCCTGATGCAAGCTCAGCCTCGTGAGACAGTTTCTCGCCAATATCACAATATGACTACCAGGGGTACCATGCAGAGATTAGTCGCCTGGAGACTCAGCCTTATTAAAAAACTACTAGAATTATTTAGAAAACTCACCAACAGGGCTAGCATTAGGGACTCAGAGAGCTTTTGAATTTACAAACATTAAGTATCCCTGGCGATCTATAAAAATCCGTGCAGAGCAAAAATACCATCTGCCTCTCTGTTAAGACAGTATAACTCTACAATGTCAGAGGCGTTATCAGTTCCCTCTGTAGGGCTTTCACTGACACTCTGCTACAGCTTGATCACAGGCCACCTGCACACCGTTATGCATGGATTGAAGCACCAGAGTTTAATTTGTTAAAGTCAATTAAGGTCGGTTGAGAGCAGCACCGTGGCATTGTGAGTCTAAAGTGTGTCCCTTAAATACAGCCGCCCTGAAGCCCCCGTGACTGCTGGATTCCACCTCTGGGGTTTGGTAGAATATCACAATTACATTTCTGTTGTCAGCCAACTCCATCTCCATTCAAAGGGCGATAGTAATCTGACTCTGTCACAGTAATCTCTGCCACCAGAACTTCATAAATCAGCTCTAATTAAACAGGCGGCAGATTTTGCATGACGGGGAGCAGTTAATGTTGTTGTTACTGAATAAGAGCAGCTGAGTTTAATTTCAGATAACGTCCCATTCAAAATAATCTTTCTTTATAGAATAAAGAATATTGTCAGTATTACTACCATGAAGACTGAACATATCATGTGTTCACAAACCATAGCACTGTATCTTGACTAATTTAGCCAGGCAATCTTAGATGAATCAGGCTATTAAGTAAACTATTTTCTGACCAATGGGTTTTATCGCCTGAAATAATAAATGTTGCTAAGGGATTTAATCAGCTGTTGATAAGTAGTGTACGCTAATGCTGACGCCAAACATCTGTCAGTTGGTTTGCTAAAATCCTGAATAAAGTGTTAAACAGTATTATACACTTAATAAAGTGTAATTTAAATGTTATTCATTCTAATGGAACACTTGGATTGGCAACATAGTGGTTATTTGGTATTTTGTTATTTGGTAATTTGTTATTTGGTCATTTGTGCTGCACTGTTATGCTGGTCTTTTAAAAGAGAAAATAATTTGAGAAGCTATGAGTTTGGTAAATGAAACATTACAACACAAGTTTCACTGAAGTGTAAACTCCCCCAAGCCAAATAAAGAGAAAGCTAGAGCTGCTGCTGTCACTCCAAATTCTCACATACTAACATCTTGGCCCCCTGCCTTTAGAAACAACTCTGTTACTTCCTACTGTAGGAAGTAAGCTAGTTAGCTGGGCATGCTAACATCTGTAGTTTATGATAGACCAGACACTGTTTAATCTCTAATTTACACTTTTTGTTCATTTGTTTTTGGTTTAAAATAAACTCTTACATTAAAGACACCACTGTCTATTGACTTAAAGAGTATTGCTCTTATTAGTGAAGATTAGCTACGGTTGCTAAACTATGAATGGACCATTGCTGTTCAGGGACACGATTTAGCAAACGGGCAGTTGCTCATAATAATGCTGCTGCATCAGTACACCATTCTACTTTATACTAATTGTGTATACACAGTGCACACAGTGGGCCATTTAGGTGGTTGGTAAGATAGAGGTTAAAGAAGCTAATTTGTGCAATTAAATTGCAGGCTGGCTGGCAAGATTGTGGATGGAGAGAAGTGTGACCTACCGAACACATAAACGCCCACCTAGACAAACACTATCCTTTTAAGCTGAAAGACGTTTTCTCTTGCAGGTCATCTCACTTTAAATGTTTGTGCGAGTAAGTAAGTGAGCAGTATTGATGCTAGATGGGTTTGAGCTGCATTACACAAAGCAATCAAAGACCAAATTATAGACACGTACACACACGGACTCAGACAGTACCCGAATGTGTCTTTGGCTGAGAACTTCAAAGAAACCTATTTTCCCTTCAGCGTTACATGCTCTTCCTATAAAATGTAATTACGCTCAATCTAACACACACACACACACACACACACACACACACACACACACACGCATGCGCGCCCACAAAGTTGTGGCGTTATGACTAGTGGGCTTTAGAGGACATAACATCAACTTACATTCATTTCCTGGAAACTTCGCCTAACCATAACGGCTACCAGACTAATTCTAACCTTAACCTTAACCGAACCTTAAACCAAGTCTTCACTCTAAAATGTAATGATTTATATTATGGAGACGTGCATTTTAATACACACAGCTTTATGCATTTCTTTCACACTCTCTTATGTATTGCATCCTTTTGAACGTCTAATTTATCAAATGTGTCAAATCTTCCGCTGCAAGATCTGAGATGTTGTTGTTGCCACCACGGGCATTTTACATTGCACAAAATATTTCCGTCTCTATCATCATCCACAGGTTTCTATATTTCCCATTGTGGTGGCAATCCCAGTGAAACCATCACTTACTTTGATGCACAGGCACAAAGATTGATCAAAGCTTCCACATCGGTGAAGTGAAGTGCAGACGCAAACCGAACACGGAACTTTAGATTGTGAGGGCATCTCACCTTAGGGATGTACAGTAATGGAGTGCACCGTCAATATAGACAGCGTATGTTCATTCAGAGTTGTTGTAGGATGGGTGGGGAACATATGCTTCTGCTACGTCAAACTCTGTATCACTCCTGCCGTTTCTTTCAGTGGGAGATGTCATCTTTTGAGCATGTTAATGTGCGCTTCTACACCAATGTTCACTGAGAGCACAAGTGGTATAGCCTGAAAAGTAACTCTGTAATGTTGTTCATTCTGTACACATGACATCTATTGCACTTCTGGCCATCCTGGGAGAGGGATCCCTCTATTGCTCTCCCTGAGGTTTCTTCCTTTTTTTTTCCTCCCTGTTAAAGGGCTGTTTTTGGGGGAGTTTTTCCTGCACCGATGTGAGGGTCCTGGGACAGAGGATGTCATATGTGTACCTCTGAGGCAGATTTGTGATTTTGGGCTATACAAAATAAATTGAATTGAATTGAAAAAGGAAGTACCTGAAAATGACTTATTTCAATGTTGCACACTGCACAGCTACAAAATGAAGTGAGTGAATGTGACTGACCTGTGTTTCTGTTCTCTCCTCCTTTCTCTGCAGCTGGATGCTTGGTGAAGCATGGTGGTGAAGATGGTTAGAACGCACTTAATGGGGCCATTGTCATGGGGCCGGGTCAAATGCCCGAGCATAATCGGAACAGGAGTCCTTTATCTGCTGCTGCTATCAACCTGTCTCGGCCAAGACACAGAAGGTAAAGGCAGTTCCCATTCTCTGTCTCTTTATCCATCTCTTTTTCAGTCAATGCATTTGTTTTTGTCTTCATCTTTTCTCTCCATTATATAATTGAGAGTCGAATCAAGTTCGCTCAGGGGGGATTTAATATCAGGATTGTGCACATGGCTTTCTGACTTCAGACTTATTTTGGGTAGTGAGCACATCTCAGTGAGCTGCTGTGTGGAACAAGATTTTCAGGATTCATAATTGATCCTTTGCTGACTGAAGATGAGTAGTGCCTTGTTTGGACAACATCAACACAATATTTCAAAGGGTGTTAAGTAGTATATTCAGTTTTTCCTCTTATTGTATCATTTACTACCGCGTTTTCCTGTTTTTATTCCATTTCATCAATAGGTCACAATTTTACTTGGTCTAGTACTTTATCTACCTGCATTTTGCAGATACCTTCAAAATGAATGACATGTTGTTTGCTGATTAGTATATGTTAGCGTTTTTGCTAAACTAAGATTGTGAACATGGTATGTTACAATAGCCTTGTTAGCATCTTAGCATAATGCTCAATTTGTGAGATAGCTTATGAATATATAGGTCCCCAAATCTTACATCCTGTTTACAGCCTCTCACTTCACAATGTAAGAATAATCTGAAATTAATTTGATAATATAAATAGTTGAAGAGCAAAAAAAGTATGCCAGGGGTATTTTTAATGTTTAAAAAAAACACCCATGTTCATATTAACCTGAACTGAGAGCAAGCTGAAGCAAGACAGAAATTAAGTCATCACCGATGGTAGAGCTCAGCATAATACTCTCTTGACTTTCTGCTCGATTTGTCAGAATATTAATATTCCATTTAACTCTTAGTCCTTGCAATTTATCTGGTTGGCATTTAGCTGACAGGGCTATGCAGCCAAAGGTGAATGACTGTGAGTGTATTTGCTTCCGTGCAGATGGGTAGAAGGGGAGCCTGTGCAGGCATCCAGATCAACCTGGATTCATCTGTCTCTCCTCTGTTTCTCCACATCGCCCATGTCCACCTGCATTTAATTACACCTTTAAAACTGTGTCTCTAAACAGGGTCTCAAAAACAGGTTTACAGGTCTTATTCTGGCAGATACTAACATTACAAGAATAGTTTGTTTTAATGAGCCTGGATATTCCAGGTTTGACAGACAACATGTTACTCTGTGTGGGTCCCCTCATGACACAAGTGTGTTTTTAATGAGCTCGAGTCCTGGGACGAGCGGCTGATTTTAGCTGTTTGGACCCTGCGTGACAAAAGTTGTGCTGTGTTTTAATTAGCCTCAGTCCCAAAGAACAGTAAGAGACTATATTTGCTCATTTTTGGTTTCTTGAGCGACGAGAGTACCAGTATATTTTTAATGAGGGTGTGAGACAACACAGTCTGTCAAATGTGGCTTCTTGGCTGAAAGTGTAGTAGCTCCAAACCCATTTACTCCTGTTTGTTTTCCTCGAACAACCTGTCATAACTTACTAATTAAGATCATAATGTTTTGATGCTCGTTACCGAGACCAGTTTGACATGTAGCACACAAACAGTTTACTCTAGCTACTGTCGTCGGCTTCAGATTTAAACTCACTCAGTGTTGCTCGCACCGAAAGCAGTAGACTGAAATGCAAACCCTCCCCTCTGGTGAATTCCTGTACTTGACTCGACTCTGATCATGAATTCATTTGAAGCCTGCGGTGTGTAGCCGGTGCTTCACCCGTTGTTTTAATTGAATGTGAGTAATCTGGAAGTATGAACAAGACACAACAGACGGCATGAAAAGAGTTATGCTCGAGTCGTCGTATACTGAGTGTGATGATGTGTGTGTACCTCTGTGTTCGTGCTGCTGTAAACGGGTTCCTTTGCACCTGTCTGATTGTCTGTGAGGGTTCCTGCATGACAATGAAACAGTGTGCTGGTTTGTGTGTGTGTGTGTGTGTGTGTGTGTGTGATAATATGCCTGTGATTATGTGGCACAGCTGCAGTGTGTTAAATGGCAAAAAAGAATTGCCTAAAAAAGAGAGAGGGGTGCAATACCGTATCAACCAGATATTTCCAGATAGCTCCTCTCTCACCGTGACTTTCTCAGGCCAGCCATCGTTCTGCTAGCTGCACAAAAAGACTCCGACTCCATGCAAATGACAGCTCCTAGTGTGACTGTGACTCTCTCCCAAACCGATTCCTACTCACCAACCCTTTACTACGGAGTGTCACTCTGAATGAACTCACACTCACAGCTGTGAGGTACATGGTGCGGAACACTCTCCACCATGTACCGAACCACCTGTATGCTCATCATGGTGTGAGCTTTAATTGATGCGATTAGAACATTCATTTAGCTAGGGACAGTTCACCAGTTCAGTCATAAATGTGTATACAAGTTTTGTGTGCAAAACCAAAGTATTGTTTATCATGTGGCAAGTCAGAATTTAAATTGATGTGATGTTTCACTCATTTTACACACACACACACACACAGTTCTTCACCAGAGGGGCTGCTGTGGCTCAGGGTGCAGAGCAGGCCGTCCTTTAATCACAAGCTTGATCCCTGGCTACTCTCGTCCGCATGTCAAAGTGTCCTTGAGCGAGACACTGAACCCCAAGTGGCTCCCTGGGCGCTTTACAGCCTGCCACTGCTCCCAATGCTTAAGACGGGTTACAGGCAGAGGTCAAATTTCATGTATATGAATGTGACGATAAAAAATGCAATAAAAAAAAGTCACATAGCACGAGACCAAATTATATTTCCCTCCAGACCTCTAAATCACTGCCCTCTTTTTCTGCATTTCATATAGCGGAACAAAAAACCCCAGCATGTTCTAATTCTACTTTCATACACCCCTTGGTAATATCTAGACAACTAATTGTACTTTAAAGCGTTTTCACAATGTAGTTGTTGGTATCGGAGGTTGTTCTTCTGACCACGATACATTTTGCAACAACCATTTCAACATTTACCGTTTTCAACCTCCCTATATAGAAACAGAACAATACATGAACAATTGAATGCAGTCCTATCACGCAGGAGATAACACCTTTGTGAACTCTATAATGTTCTTTACCTTTGTGACTATGTATTGAGCTATTGATTTCCTTCTTGTATTAGACTCTATTACATTGTGCAGGTGTTTGTGACGTTGTGCCCACCCCTTGAACGCCTGTATGATGGAGGATGACAGTCGGTGTGCTCATGACGAATATGCTACACCGCTAATGTCAATTGTGCCAGTGTGGTGGGCTGGTACTGCAGATTTATGGTATATTTTGCGCGTGTGTCAGCATGTGTTGGGGTGTCAGTTTTCAAGGTGATTTTAATATTTATTACAGCTTAACTTTGTTGTTAGATGCTTCTTCCGAAGTGAACGTCTCTCTCATCTGTGCTCACTTCAGCCCTGCCTTCTCTAATTTGTTTGTCTTTATCCCTCTCACTGCCTTTTTTTCCCCGTCTTTGATTTCTTCTCATCAGACCCTGTCATATCCCCGTTGTACCCCCATATCTGAAGCAGACAGGAATTTCTGTAGATTAGTATTTCTTTGCCTCTGGAACTTTTCCCCATTTATTGCTGCTATCCCCCCCCCTGTGCTGCCTTCCCTTACTCTACTTCACTCTCAATGCGCCCCTCTCTCCTTTTCCCTCCATCGCTGTATGTTGCTTTCAAAAGACCGCAGCCATTTATTGCATTAAGTCAATGAATTGTAGCTGAGACTATAGTGACACACACTACATATACAGCACATATATATCACTTTGGAGAACATCTGTCTGTATTGGAATAGTGTTCAGGTCAAGTTCCACTTAGTAAGAAGAGTTCAGATACAGCGTCAAACAAAAAGAAGGAAAATGGTTGCCATTTAGTATTGGTATTGTTCTCTGTGCAGAATGTACAAACCTGGCAACCTGTTAAAGACTTTGCGAATCTGCATATTAGCTGTAGTCTGAAATAACTACAGATATTTTTGCATCTTTCTTTATGTATGGGATTAAACAAAGGAGACATTAGTGAGCTTTAGAGGTGTTGGTTGGTGGGGTTTTCACTTTGGAAAGAGGCCAGGTCTCTATATCCTCCTGCCTCCATTATTCATGCTAAGCAGGTCTAAATACATCCTGGCTCCTGATCTGCACTTAAAGGCATCTTGTGGAGTTTTCTTGCAAACACTCCGTGTCAAAATGTCCCTTTGAATAGCAGATTTTTAGGATTACAACTTGGGAAATATGTTGTTCATTCCAGTGTCTTTCAAACGTAGCTCTGTAATGCTACCAGTAGTAGAGAAACACTTATCGGTATCTTTTAAGCACAGACATGACATTGATCTTCTCATCGGTTGTACCCAAAATGTCGATCTATTCCTTTTAAAACATTCTTTACATCCTTCTCTCTCCCTAAGCAGAGTCCAAATCCAGGCTATAGCTACAGACAACAATGTGGATCTTACAGATGCCGGCTACCACAGTAGCATGTGGGGTTACTGGAGGGGTTTTTATGTATTTCCACCATGTGTCCTCAGAACAACTACCATCTGATTACCACCACTAGCACTGTCAGCTGTGTTCAACCCCTCACCGGCCGGGACATACTGAGACATAGACAGAGAGAGGGAGAGAGTCAGGATAATGGATAAGCCAGCACAGTGACAAAGTGGTGATCCCTACAGCACTGAGCCTGACACTGTGTGTGTGTGTGTGTGTGTGTGTGTGTGTGTGTGTGTGTGTGTGTGTGTGTGTGTGTGTGTGTGTGTGTGTGTGCGTGCATGTGCAAGTGGGTCTACAATCCGTTTTCTCCAGAGACACATCAATCTAACACAAGGTCACACTGTCTCTCCTTTCCTTTTACTCCTCTCTTCACAACCCTCCATCCACACTTTGCTTCTCCTCTCTTCTTTAAATCTTTCCTCCGTCCACCAATCCCCTGCTTTTTTCTTCTCCGTCTCCTTGAATCGTCTCCTCTCACCTCTCCGTTTTCGTCCCCTCTGCACCTCCTCTGTCCTCCATGGATGAATGGATCGGGAAGGGGGACTAAAGAAGGATGGATGGATAGATGAATGGGTGATGGATGAACGGCTGGCTGGTTGGGTATCGGAGGGAAAGACGGAGAGGAATCGGACCCCAGGGAGAGGTGCAGATTGGTGTACATGCTGATGGAAGCTCAAAAAGGACATGACACACAAGAACTTTTCGAGGAAAAACACCCTTTCTGTCAGCTCCTGTATTTCAACCCTTTTACTACCTATTTCCCATGTTTGAAAGAAGCGTAGTCTATTTTCAGAAGTCAGTACTGTAGCAAAAAGTTTTAATATGTGGGCTGAACAGCATTGTGGGCCGTGTAGCGGAACAGACACCGGGGCATCTGCTTGAATGAATGACAGACATTACAAGCTTGGCTTCTTGTTTTAACATTTTCATTTGCGCTGTTTTAATAATGTGCTTTTAATAAGTAAATTATCTCAAAGGGGCTCTTTGCATAGTAATTAAGTTATATCAAAAAGGCCTAATTTGTAATTAACTTACAAACCCTGTGGAATACTATTAATGGCTACACGCCCACACATACTGTACAACACATATTGTTCACAATGTTAGGTCACTTTGATGCCCTTAATCCTCATTCACATTGTATCTAAAGGACACATGTTTCTGCAGGTTTGTCTTAAGGCTAAAGAAAAAGCTTTTCTTTTTTATGAAATGACATCTCATATTAATGCATATTGAATGGCAGACTCTTCCATCTCCCAACTTGTTATATTATCAATTTCACTTCAGTCTTGCTCACAAGAGTGAACAGTTTCATCATAAAATGTTTGCTTTGCCATTTTTTCTGAGTGTGCCACATCCAAATTCTATGGCCATAAATCAACAGTGGAGGCAGCTTTTTCAAACCCCTCTCTCCTCTTAAGACAGAAATCTTTTCAGAAATCGGATCGACAAAGACGTCTCTTGAGATAACTTCCTTTTTTTCACATATTATTCCAGAATATTTTTGGAGTTCACCATAACTTTGTTTTCCCATTCACAGTCTAGACTCCAGGCAAGGTAGCCAAGCGACTATATTAACAGATGGTAACAAGCAGGGTGCAGTCAAGTACAACTTCAGCTCAAATGAGCACGTTTTCACAATATGGCACAGTGAAAAATCTGATTAAAAAGCTTTTTAAACTGTTTAGAAAGAAAGTGTTGGTGGGAGGGTTGTCTTACCTTGGATGGAGCTAGACTAGCTGTTTTCACGTTTCCTGTTGTCTTGACGCTAAGCTAACTGGCGGCTGGCTGTAGCTTCATATTTATCTTACGGACCAGAGAGTTCTATCGATCTTCTCAACTCTCAGCAGGACAGTGAATAATTTTGTCCCCAAAACTATTTTTTTTTAAGGTTGTTTGTTTTGCTTGGCTCTATTACTAACATCATTCAACCCATTCCCTGTTGGATAAGAAACACGAATACAGACCATTAAAATCTGTAGAAGACTGCCTGCTACGTTGACTTTGCCCCACAGTGCATTGTTCACAAATCGAAACATCACCAGATGTAACGAGTCAATTATTTTAGTGGAAGCAGGCCAGTGCGATGGCTCTGATGCCTGTTTATTCTTCACTGTCATTTGTGAAGAAAGCCTTCTCAGCTTGCCAATACTTTTAGCTGGTCCCTGTCATCTGACTCAGTGCCACAGAGTTAACCTTTGCAGAGACATTCTGATTTTCTCTCCAAATATGTGCCAACATTCTCAGGCACTTTATTTCCCCACTTTGTTCCATTGCTATGCTTAGCATATTTATTATCAACATGTTACTGTTCTCTAGTAGAGGTCCACAGAGACGTCATTGTCTGTATCTGTTCAACCAACAAAATGATCCGTCTTTGTATCTGTACTCGGATAGAAGACCAGATATTGGCGTTGTTTATCCTCAAAATTATTATTCATTGAATGCAATTTGTGTGGCTTTAAACGAAATCCAGAAATACACTCTCTCAAAGTCTTATCTTGAATGGGCATTTTTATCTTGTGGCCACAATTATATGAGTCAATTTGAAAAAACATAACTGACAGTCAATCATGGCGTGCCTATATCTATAGAAAAAAAAATGAATAATGCTATCAGACAAATTCATCCTTATCTTTGTTTATTGTGCGTTATGTTTTCATTTCTGGCAAATTAATTACACTCAAAATACAAAAGTAGGGAGATAGAGAGAAGTCCCTCAACCATAACTGTATGTAACATGATTAAAGAGGAGCTGGATTATTTACATGATATTATCATGTAAATAATGTATTTATGTATATTGACATTATATCAATAGTACAATTTTAAACATCACAGTTATCGCCAATAATGGTATATTGCAACACTCCTATTTTGGAATTCACACTTCTTCCATTTCTTTCAGCGGGTTGAGAAGTTAAAGCCTGCACCTAATTAGCTTAGCTTAGCATTAAGACTGGAAAGAGAGGGAAACTGGCTCTGTCCGAAGCCGAGCTCTATGACTCATTGAAACGTTATATCTTGTTTGTTTAATCTGTGCAAAGAAAAAAAGTGTGAAAACAACACATCTTGGTTTTCAAAAAAAGCTCAAGGAGCATCCAATTATTCCTTAAATATTGTGAGAGTAATGAAGCAGTAAAGCCGATGTTTATACCTTTTGTGTGAGGCAGCTTTTCTAGTGACTCATTTTACGTATCCAATGGATCCTGGCTCAATACTCACACGGACACACAAACTGGTGCCCAGGTGCCCCACTGAGCCACAGTCTCAGCATGTATATTTTATGGTAACTCTAGCATGTGTGAGTGCAGACAGGCATATGGACTTGATTGCGTCACCTGTGTGAAGTGGTGTGAATGTACACATGGAGTGTGTCATGAGAAATGTTTCCTAAGCAACGTGTGTGTGTGTGTGTGTGTGTGTGTGTGTGTGTGTGTGTGTGTGTGTGTGTGTGTGTGTGTATGTTTGGTATATCATGGAGACAGTTGCCAAGCGGTTTGCATGCTGAACGACAATAACTGTTTTCAACTCGGGCGATTGCTGTGGTCTTCATCTGCAGTCACAGTCACTTCTCCCCCTCTTCTTTCTGAGTCGACTTTGTTCTTAATGGGGGACTTTCTTTCCTGCCACTCTTGGCAACCCGTACCTGTTTATTTCGCCTGCCAAAGTTAGATGGACAGAATTTGAATAGTAAATAATAAAGATATTGATTGAAACACTCCAGGTTTAGATAAAGAGGCGTTGGATGGATGGTGAATCTGAAACAGGGAGCGGGCATTTCTCATTGACTGCCTGTGATATTGTCTGATTGAAGGGAGGTCTATTTCAAAGTCTTTTTATATGGTCCACACCTCGAAGGCTCAACCTCCTCTTCTCTTCATGCAGCTCTCCGTGGAGCTTTTTTTTTCATCATCTTGACAGAAACTTGGCATAAATGGATTTTTTCACTTGCTCATGCACAAAGTCATTTTGGTGATTATTTTCTCAAGAAACTTTGAGAGAGGAGAGCAGTAAGTGTGCACTTATCAAATATAAGTGCGTGCTTACAGGAAGACAAGTACACAATGATGGAAGAAATGCATAAGTAAACTTTTGAGGGTGAGCATGAGTGGACACTTTGGGAGGATAAGTACCAGCATACAAGAGGACACTAACTGTGCTATAGGAAGCCCGTTATTGGCCATATCATACAAACAAGTGCACACGTGCACTCTTGTGAGGAAATGTGCCTGTTGACTTATGTGAAAAGAGAGCAGAGAATTTGCATTTCTATGCAATTGACTCTTCTTCCTGGATTTTTTTCCCTGGTGTAATGTTCCACAGTAAGACTCTCAACCTCAAGTTAACTTAACTGTCATGCACCGACAAAGGAAATCCCTGTAACACATGATTACATTTAGGACCTGCTAAATATATGTGGCAAGGTAATTGATTTCAACGTCATGGTTATACTTCTGTGCCAATACATGCATGAATTTGTTTTGATCAAGATTTCACCTGAAAGATGTGGCAACAAGTTCTTTAACTTGATCGTAGACGGAGAGAAATTGGACTTTAGATGAGCATTACCTAACCGTTCCAGGTATATAGATTTGAAAAAGATTCAGCTCATTTCAATTTGAAATCTCATCGTGTTCATCTGTCACTTTAAGTTGCAACCCAGACTGTTTACGGTAAATTCCCATTTAATTTTGATTATTTGAGGGGGGGACGCAGCCTGACAGGTAGAGAGAGGGAGGCGGATGAGAAGAGACAGAGGAGGGACGAGACAGAGGGGAGAGAACGAGACATGGATGCCCCGTAGAGAACAAATGGCTGGTTAGTAATAAATGAGGGGCATCAGCTTACACTGAAGGATAAAAAGCCAGTCAAGCAGGGGATACACATCTGTCATCTGCTGTTCACACGCACACAGGCCAGCTGGTAGAGTGTAATGTAACTAGTGAGTATTGTTCCATGGCTTGTGCATCTATCTGGATTGCTAAACTGAACTCATAGAATAGCTACACAAGGGTGAAAAGGGGTAAAATTCTCGCTCAGCGCCACAGAGACCTTGGCTGGTGGAGGAAGGCACAAGCAATCGGGCCGTGTACAGTATGTGGCTGGAAAGCTAATGAGGGTTCACATTGGTCGGCACACCTTCACAGAGAGGTGGAAATAAAGGTACAGCATGAACCTCACGCACTTTAAAAAGAAGCAGCTGACTCAACCCTGTCTCTTAAAAACTAGTGTTCATACGCAACTAATATGTTTCTATATAAAATGCTTATTTGTGTTCTGTCTGAGAGGTAGATGAGCACAGCAACAACACTTTCATTACTAGGCTCTAAGCCTGGCTCACTCCAAAGTTCAAAGATCCACCCAGCAGCAGCTCTAAGTCTGACTAATTAACACAAAATGTTCATTTGTACAGAAACAGTCACTTAAAACTGTCAATTTGTGGTTTTAGAGGGAGTTACATGGGTTAACTATTTCTTGACATTAACAGTTTATCCATCAGCTCAGCACTTCTGTGCAGCTCGTTGCCTGCCAACCTCGCTGTGTCAACAAAACTCCAGGAGGTCACTGTGCCCGGCTAATATGGACCAAGAACCACAAATTGTTGTTTTTTTTCATTGGGTTTGTCCTTTTCATTGCACTCTGAAAAAGTGAGACTGAACACAAACCTCAGTTTTTGGTGATTTGTACATCCAACCATCCACTCAAACATCTTCACTCTGACGTTGGTGCAGTGTACACTTGTTACACTTCCTGGATTGGAAAAAAAAAATATTGTCATTGAAGGTGATTCTAGCAAAAATTAGGTTTTATCCGATATATTTTTCACAAAGCAAATGAGAAGATCATAAAACTGCAGTGCATAGCAACTTAGGAGGACAATGGGGGGTTGTTCTAGTTTTTAAGTATAAAAAAGTGGGATTTAATAAAGTTGACAACAAAGATAATAGAGTATGAAAGTGTAGGTACAGTTTGAACTTCTTTACTTGTCATTCAGCCAGAAAAAAAGAGTCTCACAATGCTACCTCGAACAAATTCATAACGATGTTTTCATTGTGTTTAATCACCTGACACTAAGAATTGTGTTTTCGTTATTGTAGCTTGAGCCCTTCATATCTACGTAGGGAGTGGTCGCTGTCCCATATTGCATCGCCATGTCTCTACAGTAGTCCAAAACAGACAAACCAAACAATGGCTCAAGAGAGGGCCTTTTGCATTTTTGCGTTACCTGAAGGATTCTGTACATACAGGCTAGTTGATCAATCTAGATCACCTAGAGGTGAGGTTGCAGATTGTGCCTACACACTGCTCCTTAAAGTCAGCACGCCTTTTAGCTAAGAAAGACCTTTGCCATGACACATTGGACAGTTTAATCTATATTTGGGGACACTCAAGATAGTCTCCCATATCAAGAAACAAAATACATTACCAATGAATCCTGAGATAAGCTATGCTTTCACCCACCTGTGATGTTTAATTGTGGAAGGGAGAGAGAGAGAGAGAGAGAGAGAGAGAGAGAGAGAGAGAGGGAGAGAGAGAGAGAGAGAGAGAGAGAGCGAGAGAGAGAGAGAGAGAGAGAGAGAGAGAGAGAGAGAGAGAGAGAGAGAGAGAGAGAGAGAGAGAGAGAGAGAAAGTGTGATCATTGTTCCATGAAGTCTATTTTCTAGGTGAGCAGATATCCGTCTTCCAGCCTCCCTGTGGGATTTTTTTCCCATCCATCCTCAAGAGCTGAACAATAATGTTACCCTGTCTTGTGAATGTAGGTGTTCTTGTATTTTCTGAATCCTTGCAAGGACATAGGGATAAAGGAGAATCCTTGAATGTTGGTGCTGCTTCTCTCCCTCTGAATGGGACCATTTAAAAGCCTTCAGCTTGGGTTAGTAGTAATGCAGTAAGGGCGTGTGGTGGCTGTGAATGGAGGTGGAAAAGCTTATAGAGACAAGCACATCATTTGTATACTGTACATGCAAATACATACACCTCTCGGCACATTATTTATTTGCCTGTGCTTTATTTCGCCCATGTTTTTCAAAACTTCACACCCGCTTACTGCATTTCAAATTTGATTCTCCTCTTATTTTGTTGCTTTGCCCTGAAGGTTAATTCTTATCTTTCATGATTTTCCTCTTCTGCTTTTCCCCCCTCACTATCCTCCTCTTGACTGCTACCTTCCTCCTCCTCTTCTCTCCTTCGTGGTGGGATGTCTCAAACTGCAGACTGGCAATATGAGGGTAAGAACTATCTCCTCTTTCTTCATCTGTTAACTGTGTGCTCAGTCACCGTTCTGGTTTATTAACCCCTGCTAACCCTGCGGAGATGTTGTGGGGGGGGGGGGGGGGGGGGTTTGCGTTGCTCGTTACTGATGGGCATTAGTCTCCCCTCACTGTCACGTCATGTCTCCCTTACTTCTTTTTCTACCACATTCACTCCACTCATATGATTACTTTGCTCCTTTCCTAATCAACCCATTTCCTCTCTCTGTAGAGAGAAGAATGCTATAGATTGTATCTACAGTACCAGGCTCATCATGTATCCATTATGTCTAAATATGTATTGCTGTTGTCCACAGGATATTTTATTAATTGCTTTTCTTCATTTACTTTTTTTTTATTTGTCTCTATCTCTAAAACAAGTGTCTCCCTGTCATCAACATTTTTATCGCCTCTTTTTTCCCTCCCCTCTGCCAACCCCATACACCTCAATCCTTTTCTCCACTCCTCACTCCTTTCAGGAGTTGCTGTTGCCACTCTTAACCACACTCTCTCTGATAGAAGCACTGTGCTCTGCAGAGTCCAATTCCATTTCAAAGAGAGACACTCTGACAGAGTGATTGCGGCAGCCACTTATTTTTTAAAGGAGAAAACTTACAAACCAGT